>NC_091381.1:15914799-15929799 GCF_038502225.1 Cherax quadricarinatus
TCTTTTTCTCCATATACTCTTCCCTCCTTGCATCACTTCTACTTTGTAAAAACTTCTCATATGCTAACTTTTTCTCCCTTACTACTCTCTTTACATCATCATTCCACCAATCGCTCCTCTTCCCTCCTGCACCCACTTTCCTGTAACCACAAACTTCTGCTGAACACTCTAACACTACATTTTTAAACCTACCCCATACCTCTTCGACCCCATTGCCTATGCTCTCATTAGCCCATCTATCCTCCATATATATATATATATATATATATATATATATATATATATATATATATATACATCGTGCCGAATATGTAAAACTGGTCAATTAGCAAGAACTCATTTAAAATTAAGTTCTTTCTGAAATTTTCTCTTACACGTTTAAAGATATATTTTTTTCATTAATGCTGATGTAAAAATTTATAATTTTGCACCAAAAGAATCTTACACAACTTACCTAACCTTATAATAACAAGAACAATTTATTTTAGCCTAACCCAACTAAATATATTTTAGATTTGATTACAGTAATTTAATACTTAACAAACACAGTGAAATATATTTTGTTCGTTAGGTTCAGAATGATTTTGGCGAAATTATTGCATACACAAATTTTCGCTTGTCCTATATGGCAAGATGAGCGTTGCTATTTAAGCCAATATATATATATATATATATATATATATATATATATATATATATATATATATATATATATATATATATATATATATATATATATATACATATGCATGCAAAACAACCATTGTGAAAGAATAGTGAAATTCCAAACGCTTTTGTGACTACTCACATTATTAAGGAACAAAAAAAGTAATACATCCAAGGAAGGCATATGAAGAGTCTGGACCACACCTCACCATCACATCCCACAACAAAGCAAGTACTGACGAGCGACTCATAAGAAAGAGAACACTGCACCAGCCCCGCTGGCCCAACTACACAGGTCCTTCACGGCAACCCACAAACTATTCTACCCAAGAATTAAGATTTGTTATTTATCCAATGTATTATTAAATTCTTCCCAAATTCTATTAATTATAAATGAATCTAATTTATATAAACCAAAGGAAATATTCATATTATTGTCAAAACTGCTTTTTATAAAACAAGAATCAATTATATTCCTGTCGACCATGGACTTGCTTGATACAACTTTCTCAAATTTTTGAAAATCAATTGGATGGTTAAAATCTCTCACATGAATAAATAGAGCATTGGAATCTTGTCCAGTTCTAATGCTATATTTATGTTGTTTTAATCTAAGTTCGAAACTTTTACCAGTTTGACCGTAATAAACTTTATCGCAAATTTTGGAAGGAATCTTATAGACACATCCGTCAGCATTTTGGGGGGAATTCTTTATCAAAAGTTTATTTACTGTGTCAAGATTTTTAAATACAACTTTGATATTAAAAGTCTTAAGAAGAGAAGGCATATCATGGTAAGGAAGAACCAACATATTTTTAGTTTAATAAGGCTGGTTGTCCCTTTTTGGATTATAATAAGCATTTCTAGCAACTTTAAAAGATTTATCAATTACATTTCTTGGGTATTTTAAATCATTACCTATTTCATAAATTTTGGATATTTCCTCATCTATGAACTCAGGACTACAAATTCGTAAAGCTCTCAAAAACATTGATGAGAAAACAGACAGTTTGACTCTATCTTGATGCGAGGAATAATAGTGGACATAGGAACAGTTATTTGTAGGTTTTCTGTAAATTTTAAATTTGAATTCATTATTACCCTTAATAATTAAAACATCTAGAAAAGGCAATGAGTTATTTTCCTCAAACTCAACAGTAAAGTTTATGGAATGGGCTAAGCTATTTAATTTAACAAGGAAATAATTGTATTAATCACTATCAACACTGCCACTAGCCGAGAGCTCGAACCCATGTCGTTTTGGCCCGACTCATGGTGAGCGAAAATCACATGACGCTCTAAACCAGAGGACCACCAAATCCTACAAGATTCAGCAGAGCTAGATGTTCTACCGTGATCCGAGGACATTCGGTGGTGTGGGTACCTCAGAGCTAATTTCATTATACTCCCCATTTGGTGTACTAGCCTCCACGATCCTTATATATATTATTGTAACAGCACTGCGACTATCCGAGGATTCGAACCCATGTCATTTTGACCCGCCTGATTTTGACCGAAAATCACATGATGCTCTAACCCACAAGACCACCATGAGGCAGGACAAAACAACATGGGTTCGTGTCCTTGGCTAGACGTAGTGTTGTTATGATCAATTCCACTTGTTCGAGCAACAATAATATAAAATACTGCTTGTTGGGCTAGTACACCAAACGGGGAGTTGAATGAAATTAGCTCAGAGACACCCACACCACCGCATTTCCTCGGACCAAGGTAACACACCTAGCTTGGCTGGGTGCCTTGTTCTTGTAGGACTGCGTGGTCTTGTGTGTTAGAGTGTCATGTGCCTTCGCTCACCATGAGGCGGGCCAAAACAACATGGGTTTTAGTCCTTGTGCAGTCGCAGTGTTGTTATATATATATATATATATATATATATATATATATATATATATATATATATATATATATATATATATATATATATATATATATATATATATATATGCAAGAACTCATTTAAAATTAAGTAGTTTCTGAAATTTTCTTTTATACGTTTAAAGATATATTTTTTTCATTAATGTTAATGTAAAAATTTTTTATTTTCCTCCAAAAGAATCTTAGAAAACTCACCTTACCTTATTATAACAAGAACAATTTATTTTACCCTAACCCAACTAAATATATTTTTGATTTGTTTACAATAATTTAATACTAAACAAACACAGTGAAACATATTTTTTTTCGTTAGGTTCAGAATGATTTTGGCGAAATTACTGCATACACAAATTTTCACTTGTCCTATATGGCAAGATGAGTGTTGCTATTTATAACGACACTTGTTTGGTAGTATGGTAGCGGGTTGTGAATGATATACGTCTTCGGAGGCTTCTTACTTTATTGTTAAGTAGTGGTGGGTTACACAGGCTTGTGTGTTTGTGCCCATGGCCCGGGCAGGGCCATGCCCACGAGAGAGAGCTGGGAGTACTTGTGTCTTGATGCCAGGCCGCTGTGTGAGTGAGAGCGAGGCAAGTCTGGGCATACTGAAGTGGCAAGGCCTATAGATGGCAGCACCTGAGTGGCGCGAAATATGAACTAAGCTGGCAGACAGCATGGGCTGTCTGTGCAGACAGTACAGGCTGTCTACATACGCTCGGCCACCTACCGCGCGTCGTCCCGACGCGACAATACTGGTAATAAAAGAAACTCGGTCTCTCTCTCTCGTAGGAACAGGGCACAGAACACTAAATAAAAACATATATATACATATGGACATGGAAAAAAAAACTTCCTACAGGGAGGGAAGAAAAAAACATGTGGGGTGTGCTAAACATCGTGGTCAAAGGCAGTGAGCATCGAAGTGCATCACTGCACGCCTTCCTGCGTCTGGACAGATACTGCAACACGGGAGACATCGCTGCGGCTGAGCTGTGACGTAACAGGGTACGGTCTCCTCTGGAACGGTGAAGCAGACATCGTAGGAGTCGCTGCAGGTTTTCACTCAACCTGGGGCACGACATGCTGGTGCCCTCGAGTGAGGCGTCGACAAAACTCGGCAACTCGGCAGGACTTCTGGCAAGTGACTCAGGACACTTCTCGACTGGTACTGTCGCTGGGCTGTCACTGCCGGCGAGCGTGGAGCGAGTCGTGGCAGAGACGACTGGGCGAAACATCTGGGAGTCGTAACATCATACACCAGACTGCAGTGAGAGAGCTAGCAGTCAAAGTGACATCTTCTTTGTGCAGGCTGCTCACTGAAGCTTGTGACACGAGGCTGACACAGCGCCTGCCGACAGGCCTGGCTGCGGCTTGACGAGTATCATCTCTCGACAGTTGGAGTTATAGCAGAGGTTAGTCTAAGCGTCCCCAGACTTGTTTCTCTACATATAACTGCACTCTGAAGGTCTGGAGGTGAAGTGAAACAAATCTCGATGGGAATCGTAGCAGGTACGATTCTACAGAACATCACGAGCGACGAGCATAAAAGCTTTCTGTACAAGGGGGCTCGGTCACTCGGGCTGTCTGATAGCTGTCAAACACACTGGTCACAAGGGTGACTTAACACAGTGGTGCTACTCAGGTCTGGCTGGCTCAGACCTCACTGGACACACGGAAACTTTACAAACACACCGCTGTACATACGGTACAACATGGCTTAAACTAGCAAAAGATGCTTTTCTGTGCACAAAACTGACACTAAGACATATTAAAATGTGAGAACACTGACTGAGAGGAATTAATTAACACACGACATATATCTTCTCTCAATCTTCTCGATAATACTGAAATAATTACTGAACACTCGATGGTGACATCATGTGATGTCAGGCGTGATGTCGCAAGGTGACGTCAGCAGCAGTGACGTCAACAGACATCTCGAGGTGACGTCAGCAGACATCTCGAGGTGACGTCAGCAGACATCTCGAGGTGACGTCAGCAGACATCTCGAGGTGACGTCATGAAGTCGGGCAGCATCGTGGGTGGCGTCGATGTGATGCGGGCAGCAGACCACAGCATGTGGCCTTGGGACATCTGGTAACTCACGTGGCTGGTTGATCCACGTGACATCGCCCACACCCACCGTGGTGTCGATCCACGTGGTGTCGTGATCTACGTGGCATGCTGATCCACGCAGCTTCGAGTGGCCTCGGGCACTCGGATACACAGTTCTGGCAATGAATTCATACGAAAAACAGCAGAAAACACAGCAGAGGGAGTGGGCAGTGGTGAGTGTATGGTAGTGTGGTGGCGAGGAGCGTGCGTGAGTGTATGGCAGGGCGGGCATCTGGCCATTCCTCCTCCTCCTCCACCCACAAACACGTGGAGAAGCTCACACTGGACGCAGAAATCACCACAAAACTCACCTCTGGCTTGCTGAAACAGCTGTGCTGAGCTGAACAACAACAGCAACATACAAGTGACGCTGAACACGTGACTTGAGAAACAGCGTGGGGTCACTGGGACGCCACTTACAATTCTCGGAGAATTTCGGCAAATTTCGGCTGGATCCTGCTAGTACCTGTGTCTGGATGCTCAAACGTGCAGACACGACATCAGGATAACTCGTTGAGAGACGGATGCTTCTTGTGTAGGGTGATGAAGTGAAGATGACTTCATACCTCTTCCTCCCTCTCTCCAGGCAAACACAACTGCTGCGGAGCACCGCTGTCACCATTTATAACGGGGTTGTTTGGTAAGTGCTGCAAGCGGTGTGTTAATGATATACGTCTTCGGAGGCTTCTTTGTTTATTGTTAATGTCGTGGTGGGTTACACAGGCTTGTGTGTTTGTGCCCATGGCCCGGGCAGGGCCATGCCCACGAGAGAGAGCTGGGAGTACTTGTGTCTTGATGCCAGGCCGCTGTGTGAGTGAGAGTGAGGCAAGTCTGGGCATACTGAAGTGGCAAGGCCTATAGATGGCAGCACCTGAGTGGCGCGAAATATGAACTAAGCTGGCAGACAGCATGGGCTGTCTGTGCAGACAGTCCATATGTATATATATGTTTTTATTTAGTGTTCTGTGCCCTGTTCCTACGAGAGAGAGAGACCGAGTTTCTTTTATTACCAGTATTGTCGCGTCGGGACGACGCGCGGTAGGTGGCCGAGCGTATGTAGACAGCCTGTACTGTCTGCACAGACAGCCCATGCTGTCTGCCAGCTTAGTTCATATTTCGCGCCACTCAGGTGCTGCCATCTATAGGCCTTGCCACTTCAGTATGCCCAGACTTGCCTCGCTCTCACTCACACAGCGGCCTGGCATCAAGACACAAGTACTCCCAGCTCTCTCTCGTGGGCATGGCCCTGCCCGGGCCATGGGCACAAACACACAAGCCTGTGTAACCCACCACTACTTAACAATAAAGTAAGAAGCCTCCGAAGACGTATATCATTCACAACCCGCTACCATACTACCAAACAAGTGTCGTTATAAATAGCAACACTCATCTTGCCATATAGGACAAGTGAAAATTTGTGTATGCAGTAATTTCGCCAAAATCATTCTGAACCTAACGAAAAAAAATATGTTTCACTGTGTTTGTTTAGTATTAAATTATTGTAAACAAATCTAAAATATATTTAGTTGGGTTAGGGTAAAATAAATTGTTCTTGTTATAATAAGGTTAGGTGAGTTTTCTAAGATTCTTTTGGAGGAAAATAAAAAATTTTTACATTAACATTAATGAAAAAAATATATCTTTAAACGTATAAAATAAAATTTCAGAAACTACTTAATTTTAAATGAGTTCTTGCATATATATATATATATATATATATATATATATATATATATATATATATATATATATATATATATATATATATATATATATATATAACAACACTGCGACTGCACAAGGACTAAAACCCATGTTGTTTTGGCCCGCCTCATGGTGAGCGAAGGCACATGACACTCTAACACACAAGACCACGCAGTCCTACAAGAACAAGGCACCCAGCCAAGCTAGGTGTGTTACCTTGGTCCGAGGAAATGCGGTGGTGTGGGTGTCTCTGAGCTAATTTCATTCAACTCCCCGTTTGGTGTACTAGCCCAACAAGCAGTATTTTATATTATTGTTGCTCGAACAAGTGGAATTGATCATAACAACACTACGTCTAGCCAAGGACACGAACCCATGTTGTTTTGTCCTGCCTCATGGTGGTCTTGTGGGTTAGAGCATCATGTGATTTTCGGTCAAAATCAGGCGGGTCAAAATGACATGGGTTCGAATCCTCGGATAGTCGCAGTGCTGTTACAATAATATATATAAGGATCGTGGAGGCTAGTACACCAAATGGGGAGTATAATGAAATTAGCTCTGAGGTACCCACACCACCGAATGTCCTCGGATCACGGTAGAACATCTAGCTCTGCTGAATCTTGTAGGATTTGGTGGTCCTCTGGTTTAGAGCGTCATGTGATTTTCGCTCACCATGAGTCGGGCCAAAACGACATGGGTTCGAGCTCTCGGCTAGTGGCAGTGTTGATAGTGATTAATACAATTATTTCCTTGTTAAATTAAATAGCTTAGCCCATTCCATAAACTTTACTGTTGAGTTTGAGGAAAATAACTCATTGCCTTTTCTAGATGTTTTAATTATTAAGGGTAATAATGAATTCAAATTTAAAATTTACAGAAAACCTACAAATAACTGTTCCTATGTCCACTATTATTCCTCGCATCAAGATAGAGTCAAACTGTCTGTTTTCTCATCAATGTTTTTGAGAGCTTTACGAATTTGTAGTCCTGAGTTCATAGATGAGGAAATATCCAAAATTTATGAAATAGGTAATGATTTAAAATACCCAAGAAATGTAATTGAAAAATCTTTTAAAGTTGCTAGAAATGCTTATTACAATCCAAAAAGGGACAACCAGCCTTATTAAACTAAAAATATGTTGGTTCTCCCATACCATGATATGCCTTCTCTTCTTAAGACTTTTAATATCAAAGTTGTATTTAAAAATCTTGACACAGTAAATAAACTTTTGATAAAGAATTCCCCCCAAAATGCTGACGGATGTGTGCCGAATAGGCAGAACTTGCGATCTTGGCTTAAATAGCAACGTTCATCTTGCCATATAGGACAAGTGAAAATTTGTGTATGCAATAACTTCGCCAAAATCATTCTGAACCTAACGAAAAAAATATATTTCACTGTGTTTGTTTAGTATTAAATTATTGTAAACAAATCTAAAATATATTTGTTGGGTTAGGCTAAAATAAATTGCGCTTGTTATAATAAGGTTAGGTAAGCTTTCTAAGATTCTTTTGGTGCAAAATTATAAATTTTTACATCAACATTAATGAAAAAAATATATCTTTAAACGTATAAGAGAAAATTTTAGAAAGGACTTAATTTTAAATGAGTTCTTTCTAACTGACCAGTTTTACATATTCGACACGACATATATATATATATATATATATATATATATATATATATATATATATATATATATATACATATATATATTTATATATATATATATATGTCGTGCCGAATATGTAAAACTGGTCAGTTAGAAAGAACTCATTTAAAATTAAGTCCTTTCTAAAATTTTCTCTTATACGTTTAAAGATATATTTTTTTCATTAATGTTGATGTAAAAATTTATAATTTTGCACCAAAAGAATCTTAGAAAGCTTACCTAACCTTATTATAACAAGCGCAATTTATTTTAGCCTAACCCAACAAATATATTTTAGATTTGTTTACAATAATTTAATACTAAACAAACACAGTGAAATATATTTTTTTCGTTAGGTTCAGAATGATTTTGGCGAAGTTATTGCATACACAAATTTTCACTTGTCCTATATGGCAAGATGAGCGTTGCTATTTAAGCCAAGATCGCAAGTTCTGCCTATTCGGCACGACATGCATATATATATATATATATATATATATATATATATATATATATATATATATATATATATATATATATATATATATGTATATATATATATATATATTTATATATAGGTAGTAGGTTGGTAGACAGCAACCACCCAGGGAGGTACTACCGTCCTGCCAAGTGAGTGTAAAACGAAAGCCTGTAATTGTTTTATATGATGGTAGGATTACTGGTGTCTTTTCTCTGTCTCATAAATATGCAAGATTACAGGTACGTCTTGCTACTTCTACTTACACTTAGGTCACACTACACATACATGTACACGTTTATTTATACACACTCATCTGAGTTTTCTTTGATTTTATCTTAATAGTTCTTGGTCTTATTACTTTTCCTTTTATATCCATGGGGAAGTGGAATAAGAATCTTTCCTTCGTAAGCCATGCGTGTTGTAAAAGCCAACTAAAATGCCGGGAACAATAGGCTAGTAACCCCTTTTCCTGTAAAGATTACTAAAAAGAATAAGAAGAAAATTGTCAAAGTGGGAAGTCTGAATGTGCGTGGATGTTGTGTAAATGATAAGAAAGAGATGATTGTGGATGTTATGAATGAGAAGAAACTGGATGTCCTGGCTTTAAGTGAAACAAAGCTGAAGGGGGTGGGAGAGTTTCAATGGAGAGGAATAAATGGGATTAGGTCAGGGGTTTCAAATAGAGTTAGAGCTAAAGAAGGAATAGCAATAATGTTGAAGGATAAGCTATGGCAGGAAAAGAGGGACTACAAATGCATAAATTCAAAGATTATGTGGAGTAAAATAAAGATTGGATGTGAAAAGTGGGTTATAGTAAGCGTGCATGCACCTGGAGAAGAGAGAAGTGTAGAGGAGAGAGATTTTGGGAAATGTTGAGTGAATGCGTAGGGAGTTTTGAATCAAGTGTGAGAGTAATGGTGGTTGGGGATTTCAATGCTAAAGAGGGTAAAAATGTTATGGAGGGAGTAGTAGGTAAATTTGGGGTGCCAGGGGTAAGTGTAAATGGGGAGCCTTTAATTGAGCTATGTGTAGAAAGAAATTTGGTAATAAGTAATACATATTTTATGAAAAAGAGGATAAATAAATATACAAGGTATGATGTAGCACGTAATGAAAGTAGTTTGTTAGATTATGTATTGGTGGATAAAAGGTTGATGGGTAGGCTCCAGGATGTACATGTTTATAGAGGGGCAACTGTTATATCAGATCATTATTTAGTTGTAGCTACAGTTAGAGTAAGAGGTAGATGGGAAAAGAGGAAGGTGGCAACAACAAGTAAGAGGGAGGTGAAAGTGTATAAACTAAGGGAGGAGGAAGTTCGGGCGAGATATAAGCGACTATTGGCAGAAAGGTGGGCTAGTGCAAAGATGAGTAGTGGGGGGGGGGTTGAAGAGGGTTGGAATAGTTTTAAAAATGCAGTATTAGAATGTGGGGCAGAAGCTTGTGGTTATAGGAGGGTGGGGGGCAGGAGGAAAGAGGAGTGATTGGTGGAATGATGAAGTAAAGGGTGTGATAAAAGAGAAAAAGGTAGCTTACGAGAGGTTTTTACAAAGCAGAAGTGTTATAAGAAGAGCAGAGTATATGGAGAGTAAAAGAAAGGTGAAGAGAGTGGTGAGAGAGTCCAAAAGGAGAGCAGATGGAAGAGTGGGTGACGCACTGTCAAGAAATTTTAATGAAAATAAGAAAAAAATTTGGAGTGAGTTAAACAAGTTAAGAAAGCCTAGGGAAAGTATGGATTTGTCCGTTAAAAACAGAGTAGGGGAGTTAGTAGATGGGGAGCGGGAGGTATTAGGTAGATGGCGAGGATATTTTGAGGAACTTTTAAATGTTGAGGAAGAAAGGGAGGCGGTAATTTCATGCACTGGCCAGGGAGGTATACCATCTTTTAGGAGTGAAGAAGAGCAGAATGTAAGTGTGGTGGAGGTACGTGAGGCATTA
The DNA here is from genome assembly GCF_038502225.1 of Cherax quadricarinatus. Lineage (NCBI taxonomy): Eukaryota > Metazoa > Arthropoda > Malacostraca > Decapoda > Parastacidae > Cherax > Cherax quadricarinatus. The sequence continues at coordinate 15,925,252 of NC_091381.1, forward strand.
CGTAGAATGAAAGGGGGTAAAGCAGCTGAAACTGATGGAATCATGACAGAAATGTTAAAAGCAGGGGGGGATATAGTGTTGGAGTGGTTGGTACTTTTGTTTAATAAATGTATGAAAGAGGGGAAGGTACCTAGGGATTGGCGGAGAGCATGTATAGTCCCTTTATATAAAAGGAAAGGGGACAAAAGATATTGTAAAAATTATAAAGGAATAAGTTTACTGAGTATACCAGGAAAAGTATACGGTAGAGTTATAATTGAAAGAATTAGAGGTAAGACAGAATTTAGAATTGCGGATGAGCAAGGAGGCTTCAGAGTGGGTAGGGGATGTGTAGATCAAGTGTTTACATTGAAGCATACATATGAACAGTATTTAGATAAAGGTAGGGAAGTTTTTATTGCATTTATGGATTTAGAAAAGGCATATGATAGAGTGGATAGAGGAGCAATGTGGCAGATGTTGCAAGTTTATGGAATAGGTGGTAAGTTACTAAATGCTGTAAAGAGCTTTTATGAGGATAGTGAGGCTCAGGTTAGGGTGTGTAGAAGAGAGGGAGAATACTTCCTGGTAAAAGTAGGTCTTAGACAGGGATGTGTAATGTCACCATGGTTGTTTAATATATTTATAGATGGGGTTGTAAAAGAAGTAAATGCTAGGGTGTTCGGGAGAGGGGTTGGATTAAATTATGGGGAATCAAATTCAAAATGGGAATTGACACAGTTACTTTTTGCTGATGATACTGTGCTTATGGGAGATTCTAAAGAAAAATTGTAAAGGTTAGTGGATGAGTTTGAGAATGTGTGTAAAGGTAGAAAGTTGAAAGTGAACATAGAAAAGAGTAAGGTGATGAGGGTATCAAATGATTTAGATAAAGAAAAATTGGATATCAAATTGGGGAGGAGGAGTTTTCAGATACTTGGGAGTTGACGTGTCGGCGGATGGATTTATGAAGGATGAGGTTAATCATAGAATTGATGAGGGAAAAAAGGTGAGTGGTGCATTGAGGTATATGTGGAGTCAAAAAACGTTATCTATGGAGGCAAAGAAGGGAGTGTATGAAAATATAGTAGTACCAACACTCTTATATGGATGTGAAGCTTGGGTGGTAAATGCAGCAGCGAGGAGACTGTTGGAGGCAGTGGAGATGTCCTGTCTAAGGGCAATATGTGGTGTAAATATTATGCAGAAAATTCGGAGTGTGGAAATTAGGGGAAGGTGTGGAGTTAATAAAAGCATTAGTCAGAGGGCAGAAGAGGGGTTGTTGAGGTGATTTGGTCATTTAGAGAGAATGGATCAAAGTAGAATGACATGGAGAGCGTATAAATCTATAGGGGAAGGAAAGAGGGGTAGGGGTCGTCCTCTAAAGGGTTGGAAAGAGGGGGTAAAGGAGGTTTTGTGGGCGAGGGGCTTGGACTTCCAGCAAGCGTGCATGAGCGTGTTAGATAGGAGTGAATGGAGACGAATGATACTTGGGACCTGGCGATCTGTTGGAGTGTGAGCAGGGTAATATTTAGTGAAGGGATTCAGGGAAACCGGTTATTTTCATATAGTCGGACTTGAGTCCTGGAAATGGGAAGTACAATGCCTGCACTTTAAAGGAGGGGTTTGGGATATTGGCAGTTTGGAGGGATATGTTGTGTATCTTTATACGTATATGCTTCTAAACTGTTGTATTCTGAGCACCTCTGCAAAATCAGTGATAATGTGTGAGCGTGGTGAAAGTGTTGAATGATGATGAAAGTATTTTCTTTTTGGGGATTTTCTTTCTTTTTTGGGTCACCCTGCCTCGGTGGGAGACGACCGACTTGTTGAAAAAAAAAAAATATATGTATATATATATATATATATATATATATGCAAAACAACCACTCTGAAAGAATAGAGAAATTCCAAGCGCTTTCGTGACTACTCACATTATCAAGGAACTATGAAAGTGAAGCATCCAAGGAAGCTATATAAGGGGTCGGCCAGCACCTCACTATCAGATCCCACAACGGTTAAACACGTGACGCGCGGCGAGCCAACTTGGACAGGTCCTTTGCAAAACTCACCCCCAAGCTATTTATTTGTCCAGTGTATTATTAAATTCTACCCAAATTCTATTAATTATAAATGGATCTAATTTATATAAACCAAAGGAAATATTCATATTATTGTCAAAACTGCTTTTTATGAAACAAGATTCAATTATATTCCTATCGACCATGGACTTGCTTGCTTGATGGATGTGTCTATAAGATTCCTTGTAAAATTTGCGATAAAGTTTATTACGGTCAAACTGGTAAAAATCTCGAACTAAGATTAAAACAACATAAATATAGCATTAGAACTGGACAAGATTCCAATGCTCTATTTATTCATGTAAGAGATTTTAACCATCCAATTGATTTTCAAAAAGTTGAGAAAGTAGTATCAAGCAAGTCCATGGTCGATAGGAATATAATTGAATCTTGTTTCATAAAAAGCAGTTTTGACAATAATATGAATATTTCCTTTGGTTTATATAAATTAGATCCATTTATAATTAATAGAATTTGGGTAGAATTTAATAATACACTGGACAAATAAATAGCTTGGGGGTGAGTTTTGCAAAGGACCTGTCCAAGTTGGCTCGCCGCGCGTCACGTGTTTAACCGTTGTGGGATCTGATAGTGAGGTGCTGGCCGACCCCTTATATAGCTTCCTTGGATGCTTCACTTTCATAGTTCCTTGATAATGTGAGTAGTCACGAAAGCGCTTGGAATTTCTCTATTCTTTCAGAGTGGTTGTTTTGCATATTTTGAAATCACCTGTTTACTGTGATCTTATTGCATATATACATATATATATATATGTATATATATATATATATATATATATATATATATATATATATATATATATATATATATATATATATATATATATATATATATATATATATATATATATATATATATATATATATATATATATATATATATATATATATATATATATATATATATATATATATATATATATATATATATATATATATATATATAGTGATTTGGCAACTATCGCAAATATGCCATCAGACTTCATTCTGAATCATTATAAAAGGCATTAATATTATAATCTAAAGTTATCTGGCATCTATCAGTTGAGAAATTTCCAGCGCATACAAAGAAAATGAGGAAGCAGTAAAACAGGACAGAGGCTGGCGCCCTGCTCACCTTCAGGTAAATGCTAGATTATTCATAAGCTTGATTGGGAGCAGCAAATGACACTCAATTCGTCTGTATAGAGATGCAGTTACGACAATCCAACGAGATCAAGATCGGATCCTGCTTATTTTGTACAATCCCTTTAGTTATAAATTTTGAATAAGCTTCCACTTTTATAATGTAATGAACCATTATCATTTTTTTCTTTGCCAATTATGAAATATTTCATTCAAGCCAAGAGAAGCAAGGAACCAATACTCTGACTTCTGACCAATATGGAGAATTATTGCAGACACTGAAGTGGCTCAAAATCGCATTTGATACCCGTGCATTTCGTATCAAATGCCTTATTTGTGATATCCTGACATCTAAAGGTCTGCCAATCTGTCCCACATAATATAAATTGCAACCATTGCAGCCTATTCTGTAAACACCATCAGCTCAGTGTTGAGTAGAATTCTTTATCAAAATGCTTTTCATAGAGAGAATTCTTAAAAACTACCTGTATATTGAAATTTTTTAGGGCATTTGACAGGTCAGGTAAATTCTCATTATAAGAAGGAAGCAGTACATTCTTCTTCAGAGGTGTTATCCTGGGTTTAGCCCAGGATAGCACTTATAGTGCTAAACCCAAAATAGCTGCCAGCAATGCAGATTCTACAAATTCTTATGGGTACCACAGTTTCGTGGCAATATCAAGTATGTTCCTAATTTTTTCATCGAAAAACTCTGGGCTTCACACTCGGCAGGCTTTCAGAAACACAGTTAGATACTCTTTTGGTTGGAATGATAGTGAATGAATGAGTGCACATTAGTGGCCTGCAAACCTGCAGACATAATCACGATTTCTTATCCTAACCTAGCCTATCTTAACTTATCCTAACCGAATCTAAGCTACCGTAACATAACCTAACTTATTCTAACCTACCCTAGCCTAACTTCATCTAATCTAACCTAACATAAGGTCTCTTCACGAAATTAAATTTTAATAACAATAACATACAATGGGATCAAGTAAACCATGTCCTAAATGAAACAAACTGGGAATATATCCTAAACAACACGGATCCGAACATTTACCTTGAAAAAATGAATTCTGTGGTTCTTGAGATCTGCTCAAGACACATTCCATTAAGAAAAAGAAAGAGAAGATGTAAACTAGAAAGAGAGAGACGTTCCCTATACAGACGTAGGCGAAAAGTCACAGAGCTGCCGAGTGGGAATATTATATCTGAAATACGAAGGGAGGCACTAGCCAATGAAATTGCAAATGCCGAACTTAAGCCGAAGGAATCTTACAGGAGACAAGAATCACAGGAAGAACTAAAAGCAATAAAGGAAATTGAAAAACAAAACAAAA
>NC_091381.1:15934799-15940903 GCF_038502225.1 Cherax quadricarinatus
TTATTTAAAAAGACTTACATAGTACATAAAAGTAAACGACAAATTACAGTGAAAACAGTGGTGAAAAATTCTGCATAATACATGTACTTTCCAATTAATATGGTACATCTGATATACACAAATCTGTACAGTAAACAATGACCATTCCAATCCTTGAAGTAATGACATTATGTCTGGAACACTAAATCTAACCTAAAGACTCCTTGGCAAGTACATCTAATTCCTGATTGTACATCCTGCCATGGAATGTACACCTTACATTCTGAAAACACTACCCCCCCCCCATCCTTTTTTACGTGTCAAGCCACCTGACACGTAACAATCTTTATATGTAACTGTATATTGCATGAAATACTTGCATTATTCCATACTGAACAACATGATACGTTCAGTATCACTCAATATATTGATATAATATAAAATTCAATTCTACATGACTCATGTACAACGTATATCTACTAAACACCCAAACATATCACCTTCTCGAGGAAGGTATAAATATATACATATGTTACATACACTTTACAACACAACCAGTGAAACAACAAAAACCTAATCCTATGTCATCCATCAATTACCCTATAATATATATCAACTCAATGGTAACCTAAACCTACGGGCTCTATAGAGCTCCCATGAAAAATCAATATGTAATAAGAAAACAGGATAAGTCAAGCTTTCTAAAAATATTTCACCCATATCATTAAAACCACTGCTAAGATGTAAGTCTGTTAGCACAAAACATAACAGTGCATGACCTTCACACGTCGATAAATACTGATGCCTTCCTACCACACGCAATACTTCATGTGTATATATATATATATTTCGCATTCACACAGTGCACCCACATTGTCATTTCATTACACACATACCAATAATTTCGTTGCAGATATATAATATTCCATCACATTACGACGTCTGTCGTCCTTTGTCATTAGCATAATTAATAATTAAATTGAAGAACTTGTATCGTTCAAAAAACACAACCCGCTCATCACACAGTCAAAGGCACTTATGTCTCAGTACTATATTCATTCTCTTCCACACTAAACCCTTTCACATTGTCCTTATCGGGAAGCCAGCCCGCCGTGACCCCCTACATTGCACGTAAATCCCATAAATCCCTCAACCTAAAACTCCGATAGCCCTCAGTAAAAGCAGTCTCCCAACTCCCTCCATAAATTTCCCTATTACGACACTTAGTTCTGTAAAATGTCGCAGCTAACATCTCTATCCTCTCATCCACGCCCACCTCCCTCATGGCCCATGACGCATATATAAAATCCGTGACCAAATACGCCACTGCATTCTCCACCATCTTACTCACTCCACCTATATCCAAACTTAAAGCCCGCAACACTTGCAACCCTCCCCCACCCATTAACCTAAACACCTTTTCTAACCAGACCCGCACAACTTCTGTACAGTCACAAAAATATACTGCATGAAAAATTATCTCCATGCTTCCACACGCTCTACGTTCCCCTCCCTCCCTTATCCTCCTATTTAATAGGACAACCCCAGACGGCAAAATCCCATGTAAAAATCTAAACATTACCTCCCGAACACCCGGTTTTACACGTAATTGTTTTAGACGCGTCCATATTTCGTTCCATGCATACATAGGGTATGCCCCTTCAACAGCAGCCACCACTGACCTACCTTCCACTCCTTCGAGGACTCGCAATTTAACACACGACGGATCCCTCACTGTCATTAATAACCTCAACATGGCCTCACCAACTATTAAATCCCTAACCCCCCACCACCGTTGCATATCCTTACGTACTCTCACAAGTCCACCTCCCCTCCCGCACCCCTCCCTTATATAACTTCGTTTTAGGTACACGCTCATCATCCTTTTTTCCAGAGGTAAAAGTCCCAGCCCTCCTCGACTGACTGGAAGTGTTAACACCGCTCTACTTAACCATTCGCAGCCCGATCCCCATATAAACCTAAAAACCCCATGTTGTAAACGTTTCACCTCACGTCTCATCAGTGGGTACATGACAACGACATGCCATATCTTGCTGTACAATAGCACGTTCGTCACTATTACTCTTTGATGCAGCGTTAGTTGTGCCGCCCTCAAACCACCAAGTCTTTTCACTACTCCATCCACTATTCGCACCGAATTCACCTCTTGAGCCACCCGTGTATTTCTCACATAAATTATCCCACATATCATTAGTTGATCCACCACCTTCCACCCACCCCCTACTACCTCATCCCCATTTGTACTATCCCTCCCTACCTCCCGCAACACACCTCCGAATGGCCCTATAAAATGGATCCTGTATACACGCAAACAATATTTGTGATAATGGGCAGCCTTGGCGCAGTCCCCGTCGCATCTGTATTTTAACTCCTAGCCTCCCGTTAACCTGCACCCTCATCGACGCCCCCTGATACAACAATTTTGCCCAAGATATTATTTCTTCCCCAAAACTTGCCAACGCATGAACCTCCGTAACGCTTCTCTTTCCACACTATCATAAGCAGCCTTCCAATCTAACGCCAATACACCTCCATCACCCAACTCCCCCCGTTTCTCTATAAATTCTCGAATCATGCCATGCCCTTCATACATCGACCTTCCTGGCACCCCATATTGCCCCCTATCAATTACCTTGCCTATTACCCTCTTGATTCTGTTCCCTAATATTCTCGCGAACAACTTATAATCTCCACACATAAGCGAAAGTGCCCGATAATACATTACCGTTGACTGCTCCCCTTTCGGTACCAACACCACAACGGCCGTCCGTTGCTGCTCTCCCATTACCTCAGCCGCCTTAAGTATGTTAAACAGCCTTACTTAAAAAACCCTCAGAACCCCCCAATTCTTTACGTAGAAATCATTTGGCAGTCCGTCTATACCCGGCGCCTTTCCCAAGCTCACTCCTGACAACGCCTGCTAAATCTCACACTCCGTAATCGGCCCACCTAATGCCACCCGATCTTGACCATCACATACTCTCCCATTTCCCCCAATGCCACTTCACGGATGCCCACGCTTTGCGTATATGACTTAAACGAAGCGTCTACATATCCGCTCATACCCTCTGTCGTTACCAATGCTTGACCAGCTCTATACCCTTCCATCCCTACATGTACGTTTAACCCCATCATCTCTGTCGTCACTCTCCTCTTTCTCTGGCCTCTTAACACGCAAGCCGAAGGCCGATCACCCCATAGCACTTCTTCCAATCCTCCCTAATTCGCGCACCATCAAAACGCTCGTTTTGCAGTACCCTAATACTCTCCTTTAAACCCTCAATGTCCTGCACTGGATAGCTTGCTCCTCCCCGTGCATAACAGTCACGCAGCTGCCCTTCAAGATATCTTTGAAACCCATACTTTAACCGATTATATTCCCTCCCACGACAAATATAATATTCTCTGATACGATTTTTAGCCACCGAATCCCACCAATTTACCAGTTCATCATCCCCCGGCGCCTCATCCACCAACCGTTCCCACAATTGCGCAAAAGACTGACGACATTCCTCACCCTGCAAAAGCTTCACATTTAACTTCCAATAACCTTGACCCCTTCTAGGCAATCCCTCCCATTCTAGGTCCACCATTACTCCTCTGTGATCCGAAAAAACCGCGTCCACCACACGCACTCTGTTCACTATTACTGTTCGGGGCACGTACAAGCGATCCAGTCTAGCCGCATATCCACGTCTAACAAAAGTACGTTCTACAACCCCACCCCCTCCAACGTCCATTAACCCCACCCCATTTAATAATTCCCGCAAAATCCCCGAACAATATCCTGCTCCTCTAGGATCCACATCCTTACGCCTTATCACACAATTCCAATCACCACCAATTACAGCTACACCCGGCAAAGCACGCAAATAATATACTAGGACATCCTTCACAAATTTATTCTTAATAAGCACATCTCCCTCTGCGGGACCATACACACAAACCAAACTCATCTGTACCCTACCCCACCACCCATCTACACGAATCACCCTCCCCTCCCCACCCTCACAATGCCTCACTACGAACGGGCTAGTTTCCCTTACCAGGATGGCAACTCCTCCTTTCAACCTTATCGCATGCTCCACATACACATTATACCCATTCACCTTCAACTCATAACCTGGTCTGTAGTTGTGTTCCTGCACGAACACCACATCAACACTATTACGCACCAAATATTCACTAAACCATACACACTTTCTCTCTGATCTCAATCCATTAATGTTCAATGTCATGCACTTGAAGCTTACAGAGTGGTTTTCCTTCTTGATCCTGGTACGGTCTTGCCACCAGATCGTTTCGTGACACCTCGGTCCCTCTCCTCACCTTTAGAAACGCTCTTAACCAACTCCTGCCCCTTAGGGCCGCTGTGTCCTCTCTGCGTAACTTCCGCCCAGGACTTTTTGCCAGTGCGCTGAGCAGGCGTGATCATGTCCTCGGAGTCAGATAGCGCAGCAGCGCGCTTCCGTGATGCTCCCTCTGCTTGCATCATGTCGTCTGTTACATTGTCCCGGTGGACCTCCACCTCCACCGCTTACATCAAGACATTCTTATCACACTGCGCAGACAGCAGATCCTGTTCCACGCCCTGATCCACAGCAGACCCAAGAACTAGCTCTGGACTCCCAACCTTCCCAATACTCTTGTCAGCCAATAACACATTTAAAGCCAAGGCTAACGAGTGTTCCACATCGCTATCACTCGCATTCGGGGTGTTCTCTTCCAACACCTGAGCTGCGTTCAATGAAGGGGTGTCCCCCCTCCCCCTCGTCACACCTGCTGACCCCATCTCCTCCGCTCTCTCGACCTCCTCACTCCAGGACCCACCTTGTGTAGGCAGTCACATAAGGCAAATCTTGCTCCTCACCCTTCTCTACTGCTGTATGTCGTTGTCGTTGTTCCATGTTGCCACGCCTCCTTCCACACAGAGCCGCTAGGTGATCATATGACCCACACAACCGACAGGTCCGGCGTTGCCCAGCATATGTCACAAACACCTGGGTCCAAAATTCTGGCAGCACTACGTACGACGGAATAGGGTAGGGTAACGTCATCTTCACAGAATACGTTCCTTCGGGTATCCCTGCGTATGGCCCAGTAGCCCACTTCCCAACAGTGGCCATATGTACTGTACCATATTTGCCCATCGCAAGACGGATGTCAGAATCATCCGCCTCGAATGGCACATTTCTAATCTTAACCCATGTGCAATGGCGAGAAACGTCGTGAAGTCGCACGGTCCGCACGGTCACAGCGGAGTTAACTGTCAAAGTAACCTCCTGGTACTTGTCCACCACCGCCTCATACACACTTGCCAAGTTAAACTTGACAAAGATCCTCGTCGTGCCATTCAGCGCTACTCCACATATCTCCTCGTTAGCAATACCATATGTATCTCGTATGATTGCAGGTAGTAGCAGGTCCATAGAAGTTCCTGTCACAGCCCCACGGATAAGCTCAACACAGACTGTGTTTACGCGTCTCCGGCTGGCCTGCGCCATGCTGTGAAAATATAACTGCCTCTAATCAACGCCAGGGGCAGCAGCAGCGCACGTCCTACTCAAAGGTTGAGAGACGAAAATGTAGTGCATTATGCAGAACTACATGAAAAACACACCTAATAAAGTGAATTGATAAACTGGAGAAAGTGTTGAGATATGCAGTGAAACTAGTTCTTGAGTTACAAGGAATGAGCTATGAAGAGAGGGTCGAGGAGGAAAGACAGTAAACATAAAATATGAAAAATTAATAATGCAGAAAGGAGTCGTGTGTCTGAGAGGTGAGAAATACTCAGAACTGCCGATTAGTTGGAATTTAAATGCATAAAAGTGTTACAGGGATGTAAGAAACTAGCTCAGCTTCAGGGTGGTCAAGAAGTGGAATAACCTAGGAGAAGAAGTGGTTAAGGTATGCTCAGTGCAGTTTTAAGATCAGTACGACATGGCCCTCGATTGTATCTAGCAAGCATGAAGTTGAGAGGCAGGGCTAGAAGATAAAACTAGGCCCCTACAACCACATATGGGCAAGTAAATATAAATAAATATGCAGAGACACGGTTTTATTTGTGAGAGTAGTAGAGACCTGTATTAACCTGGTCTCGG
>NC_091381.1:15941003-15953503 GCF_038502225.1 Cherax quadricarinatus
TTAGTGGGTCAGACATGGCTACGGTGACAATAGCCATAAATAAAAATCTGTGTCAGTATCCGTGGGTTATCACTAACCAGTACTTAGAACACTTATCTGTCTGGTCATGTTGCCCAGAATCATAGTATCATTACCCAGTGTTTAGTACAGTTGCTAATCTGGATTTTTACCCACATCTTCTCTCAGAGGTGTCTGTAAGAACTGTTAACAGACGTGTGTCAGAACTGGGCTGCAGTAGCCACCACCAGGTTAAGAAACCAATCCTCTTCAAGCCACAGAAGAAACGTAGGCTGGATTTTGCAAAGAAATATCTTCACTGGAATTCTCAACAGTGGTCTGAAGTACTCTGGAGTGATGAAGCAACCTTCAGCGTCACCTATAACCGTGGAGGACATGTATACCGGCTCAGAGGTAGTGACCCACTAGACCCACGCTACACCTGTGGTATCACCAAACACCCAGACTCGTTCATGGTTTGGGGGTGTTTCAGTGCTCAGAGTGTTGGTGAGCTCATCATGCTTCCCCAAACCAGTATATGAACCAGTATAACTACCTGAAGTTATTGTGTGACTTTTTTACATGAGGTGTTTGACAAGTGGGGGCTTCGGTTTTTATGCAGGACGGTGCACCGTGTCGTAACGCCAAATCTTAAGGACTGTGAAGTGAGATTCTTTAATGATTGGCCAGGCAATTCCCCAGACCTAAACCCTATTGAGAACCTCTGGTCAATAGTGAAACGACGTTTACTGGGCAAGGATATCAGTTCCATCCCGCAGCTGGAAGCTGCTCTACGTGAGGCATGGAATAATATACCTCCTCATACTCTAAAGAATTTCTGTGAGAGTCTTCCTCTACAGCTGAGGGACATGATTAAGCGTAAAGGACGCGCCACCATATATTAAAACCTCAGTAAGTGTGCAAATATATATATATATATATATATATATATATATATATATATATATATATATATATATATATATATATGTATATATATATATATATATATATATATATATATATATATATATATATATATATATATATATTTATATATATATATATATATATATATATATATATATATATATATATATATATATATATATATATATATATATATTATCACACTGGCCGATTCCCACCAAGGCAGGGTGGCCCGAAAAAGAAAAACTTTCACCATCATTCACTCCATCACTGTCTTGCCAGAAGGGTGCTTTACACTACAGTTTTTAAACTGCAACATTAACACCCCTCCTTCAGAGTGCAGGCACTGTACTTCCCATCTCCAGGACTCAAGTCCGGCCTGCCGGTTTCCCTGAATCCCTTCATAAATGTTACTTTGCTCACACTCCAAGAGCACGTCAAGTATTAAAAACCATTTGTCTCCATTCACTCCTATCAAACACGCTCACGCATGCCTGCTGGAAGTCCAAGCCCCTCGCACACAAAACCTCCTTTACCCCCTCCCTCCAACCTTTCCTAGGCCGACCCCTACCCCGCCTTCCTTCCACTACAGACTGATACACTCTTGAAGTCATTCTGTTTCGCTCCATTCTCTCTACATGTCCGAACCACCTCAACAACCCTTCCTCAGCCCTCTGGACAACAGTTTTGGTAATCCCGCACATCCTCCTAACTTCCAAACAACGAATTCTCTGCATTATATTCACACCACACATTGCCCTCAGACATGACATCTCCACTGCCTCCAGCCTTCTCCTCGCTGCAACATTCATCACCCACGCTTCACACCCATATAAGAGCGTTGGTAAAACTATACTCTCATACATTCCCCTCTTTGCCTCCAAGGACAAAGTTCTTTGTCTCCACAGACTCCTAAGTGCACCACTCACTCTTTTTCCCTCATCAATTCTATGATTCACCTCATCTTTCATAGACCCATCCGCTGACACGTCCACTCCCAAATATCTGAATACGTTCACCTCCTCCATACTCTCTCCCTCCAATCTGATATCCAATCTTTCATCACCTAATCTTTTTGTTATCCTCATAACCTTACTCTTTCCTGTATTCACCTTTAATTTTCTTCTTTTGCACACCCTACCAAATTCATCCACCAATCTCTGCAACTTCTCTTCAGAATCTCCCAAGAGCACAGTGTCATCAGCAAAGAGCAGCTGTGACAACTCCCACTTTGTGTGTGATTCTTTATCTTTTAACTCCACGCCTCTTGCCAAGACCCTCGCATTTACTTCTCTTACAACCCCATCTATAAATATATTAAACAACCACAGTGACATCACACATCCTTGTCTAAGGCCTACTTTTACTGGGAAAAAATTTCCCTCTTTCCTACATACTCTAACTTGAGCCTCACTATCCTCGTAAAAACTCTTCACTGCTTTCAGTAACCTACCTCCTACACCATACACTTGCAACATCTGCCACATTGCCCCCCTATCCACCCTGTCATACGCCTTTTCCAAATCCATAAATGCCACAAAGACCTCTTTAGCCTTATCTAAATACTGTTCACTTACATGTTTCACTGTAAACACCTGGTCCACACACCCCCTACCTTTCCTAAAGCCTCCTTGTTCATCTGCTATCCTATTCTCCGTCTTACTCTTAATTCTTTCAATTATAACTCTACCATACACTTTACCAGTTATACTCAACAGACTTATCCCCCTATAATTTTTAAACTCTCTTTTATCCCCTTTGCCTTTATACAAAGGAACTATGCATGCTCTCTGCCAATCCCTAGGTACCTTACCCTCTTCCAAACATTTATTAAATAATTGCACCAACCACTCCAAAACTATATCCCCACCTGCTTTTAACATATATATATTTATAATATATATATATATGTATATATATATAATATATATATATATTTATATATATATATATAAATATGTACATATATATATATATAAATATGTATATATATATATATATATATTGTTACAAAAAAAACGATTCTAAAAGCTTAGAGATCTCCAGTGAATATTAGAAAGGACTGCCCTTCTAGCATCCAGCCTGTTACTGGGTTTTCGTAACAAGTAGTCAGTATCCTTGTCCAATTATCCATTAAAATTCAGTATGGTTCAATAGTGCTTTAGGATTACAACTGGTAGGCTACTAACTAGAGAAATTAAAATTTAATAAATTTATTAAGTATATAAGTTGTCTAGAGGTATATTATCAAAGTAAATTAAATCACAGCAATTAAAATAAAATCAATCTCTCGAGTTCAATATTATTGTGCTGAAAGCACATATCACATTTATAATTCTTAAGTACCGTCAGGTACATTAACATTTAATAAGATATTACAAATATGTACAAGTGTGTGTATGCGTGTAAGTGCTCTTAAGTAGTTAGCTGTGTCTCAAGACTCGAATAAGACTTAAACAAGTGACTGACAAAGTCCTCAAATAAACTAACTTCTTGACCGACTGGCAACCCGAACAGTCTGCTTGAACAACAAAGAATGCTAAGCCCAATAGCAATGCAATATCAAGCGACTACGACACAGAATTAGGAACTGGGAAATAATATAACGACACTAAGTAGGGACCATCAGCAGATCCTCCACAAAACTCCCATAATACTGAATCTAAGTTCAGCATAGGTAAAACTGTGACTGTGACAATACACAGGAACCAGTACAAAATTAGGTCAGAAGCTATAGCTAAGGACCTGAGATGTTCAGAGTGTCTAAGTGACACACAACCTCAGTACAACGTCGAAAATCACTAAGTCTATACAATGTTCTGTGAACAAAGTTCTACAGAACTAACAAGAATAATGAGACAGACAATCTGTCCAACCAGCAAGCGAGTCTCCAGCAGACTGACAATTTCACGAGAGGTGAGGACACCCCCCCCCCCTCGATCACGTGATAGCTACGTGGACAACTGCAGCTCAGAAGCCGGCAGTATAACGAGCGACAAGCGATAATTACAGTCGTTTGACAATCAAGCCTAACTGAGCACATTTTATGGACATCCTAACAACATAAGCTAAATAACAATATAAAAGTCAAATAATAATATAAAGTCATACATTTACGATTTAGCTATTATCGCAAATATAAGCAATATAAAATTAAATGAAAAGATAATATACATTACATATATATAATAATCATTGTAACCCATTCAGGGGTTGCAACACCCCCCCCCAACACGACAGAGGGTCGCACTAGGAGTTGCATGAATGTCTTTTACATTATTTCTGGTTACTCATATCAATATTATATAATATAAAAATTATTTAGTCACTCTCGTCCCAAGCACCTCTACAATTTCACAGCGTCCGTCACTAGGATGTACTAGGGCAGTACACAGTATCGTATCTCTTCATACTCGTGGTTATGTACATCAGTGTAGAGACAGGATAGCGCTGACAAGGAGGGCACTGAGGCTCGATCATTGTAGAGGAGACTGCATTCCACTCTTAAGTAGTGGTTGTGGAATGCGAGGCAGTATGAACATCTGAGTATGAAACAGCTTAAGGTGTGTAGTGAGGGGGGGGGTCTGCGGCAGGACATTGTTGCGTCACGTCACGCAGTACATCACCCACACGACACTACTCACTCAACACTCAGCTTGTCTCCTCCTACACAACATTACTGTGAATATATAAATATAATAATTAGACATGACATGAGTATATATAGTTAATATGGGCTGGAGGGATTAAGTTACTTTACAGAATTTGACATAGTAAGTAACAAAAGGTATTTGGGCATAAAATTACGTTAATTTAATGTAACTGATAATTATTAAGGACGAGACAGAGCGTCTGCAATTACATTACAATGACCACTTATGTGTTTTATACTAATAGAATAAGGTTGGATTCTGAGGGCCCACCTCATGATCCTAGCATTTTTACTTTTCATGGTGTTTATATAAGTGAGTGGATTGTGGTCAGAAAAAACGTTAATTTTAAATGGGGAAGTGCCCAAATACACGTCAAAATGTTCCAAGGACACCACAAGAGCTAGAGCCTCTTTCTCAATAGTGGCATAATTTTTCTGGTGTCGTTTAAGCTTAGATGAATAGTAACATATAGGATGGAGAATGTCAGTGGATGTTGACTGTTGGAGCAGCACAGCACCCACTGCATAGCTACTCGCATCTATATGTAAAAAGAAGGGAAGATTGAAATTAGGACTCTTCAACACAGGAGCAGAGGATAGCAAGCGCTTCAACGTTTTGAACGAGTCTGAACAATCTCTAGTCCAGGTGAACTGAACTTTGCTACCAGTAAGCTCAGTGAGAGGAGCTGCAATCTGAGAAAAGTTTGGACAGAACCTGCGATAATATCCTGCCATACCCAGGAATCTCTGTACTCCCTTCCTATCATGTGGCACTGGAAATTCAGAAATTGCACGAACCTTAGCCTCAATAGGAGCAACCTCACCTTGGCCGATACAAAAGCCTAGATAGGTAATCTTGGCTTGACCAAAACTACATTTGGCTAAGTTAACAGTGAAGTTGTAGTGCGCCAGTCTCTCAAACAATGCTCTGAGACGCGTCAAGTGCTGTTCCCACTCGTCACTGTACACCACTAAGTCGTCAAGATAGGCTTCTACTCCTTCTAAGTTGTGGGTCAACTCGTTCATTATACGTTGGAATGAAGAAGCCGCGTTACATAGGCCGAAGGGGGTGACGAGGTAGTTAAACAATCCATCTTGAACAGTAAAAGCAGATATTTCTTGAGCACGTTCAGTAAGCGGGACTTGATAATAGCCTCGTAAGAGATCTAAACGGCTGACAAACTGGGCTCCTGACACACGGTCAATAAGGTCGTCAATGCGAGGTAGAGGATAACCATCAGGCAAGGTGACAGAGTTCACTTTCCTGTAATCAGTGCACATCCTGAAACTACCGTCAGGTTTAGGCACTAAAATACAGGGAGATGCCCATGGACTTTTACTGCGCTCAATAAGTCCGTGAGATAACAGAAAATCAACCTCTTCTCTCAATGCTTTATGCTTTGTTGGACTCATCCTATATGGTGATTGCTTAATGGGTGATGCTCCCTGTACATCAACGTCATGTACACCCAGAGTACAACGTTTAGGAACATCACCGAACAATTCAGGGAAATGCAAAATCATGTTTTTAATATCACCAGCTTTATCACTCCCAAGGTTACTAAGAAAATCGTCTAGTGACTGTAGAGTCACAGAATTTTCTAAACGAACCTCTATACCTCTAGAGATGTCAGGTAGACTGACGTTTTCTTCCTCTGTCCTAGGAAGAATAGAAGTAGTAGGTAGAGGACTAGCGTAGTATGCCTTGAGCTGGTTAACATGGTACACATGATTAGATTTCTTTTTCCCAGGCGTACGTACCAAATAATTTACGTCGCTAAACTTTTTCACTACTTCCAGGGGACCATCATACCTGGCTTGTAGAGCTTGACCTGGTACTAATTTCCGAGCCATCACCTTATCTCCTGCTTTAAAAGAACGAGAGACAGCACGCTTGTCATAATGTTGCTTCATTCTAGCTTGGGCTGAAACTAGGTTTTTCGAAGCTAGCTCTCTAGCGGCTGTCAAATGTTGTTGCATTAATGAAGGTGAAGTACTCAATGATGGATTTGATTTTCCTGTCCACACGTCTTTTAACACTGCGAGAGGACCACGCACTTGGTGTCCGAATATTAGTTCAAACGGACTAAATCCGAGACTTTCTTGCTCACTTTCTCTCATAGCGAACAGAAGAAAAGGTATACCCTCATCCCAGTCTCTAGAAAAATGTTCACAATAAGCTCTCATCATGGACTTCAGTGTCTGATGAAATCTCTCTAGAGCACCTTGTGACTGTGGATGATAACTGGTTGAAAGTACAGACTTTATTCCTAGGTGGGATAATGCTTCTCGAAAGATCTTAGAAGTGAAATTAGATCCCTGATCTGATTGTATCTCTAGTGGCAATCCAACCTGGGAGAAAAATTTCATCAGCGCTCTCACAATAGCACGAGCATTAATTTTTCTCATAGGAATAGCTTCGGGATAGCGTGTTGCAGCGTCCATAATAGTAAATAAGTATTGGTTTCCTAGTTTGGTTCTAGGCAAAGGACCAACACAATCAATAATAAGACGTGAGAATGGTTCACCATGCACGGTAATAGGAATGAGAGGCGCAGGTGGAGGTGTGTGCGCTGGCTTGCCTGTCACTTGACACACGTGGCAACGTCGCACATGATCAGCTACTGTTTCCTTCATCTTTGGCCAAGTAAAATGTTTTGCCAGTTTACCGAGTGTCTTCTTGACACCCAAATGTCCTCCTATGGGACTATTGTGAGCAAAATCAATGGCTTGTTCACGAAATGTAACTGGTAACACTACTAGATTCTTGACTTTCTTCGTTCAATTTCCTCTGTGCCTCAATTTGTGCAGTCTGCAACATAATGAGGCGTTCCAACCTCTCAAACTGTTCCTGAGAGATAGGACCAGTGGGTAATGGAGGAGTAGGGAAATTAACATGGTCTGGACGGTCCTTAGGTCGGACACTTGGTCCAGCCGTCTCTATAGAGTCTAGATCTGGTCTAGGATAAGTAGATACAGGTGTAGCATACACTGTACTAGTATTAGGCTGAGTCATCCTACCAGCTATACTCTGTACTATAGTGTCAATGAAGGAAGGAGCGAGCGAGAACTGAGCTACACTAGGCTCAGACACTAGGCTCACTTCTGCTCTAGTTGCTCTTTCATCAACTTCAAATAGAGCCATACTTCCTAATTGTGACACTAGACTTTCTGAATCTGAATCATAATCAGACATCTCTGTATGAGCAGGAAACAATATATCTTTAATTAATGCTCTGACAGTTTCTGCGGTGTAATTCCTGTTATACGTCACACCGAGATTCTTGGCTACTTGCCAACACGTCTGAAGTTTTAATGTACTTAACTCAGACAAAGTCAGAGTATCAATTAACTGTTTCACTTTAGCATACATCACGAAAATAATTGTACTACGAGAGAGTGATTATGGGAAACTATAATCCTAATAGGAATTTTAGTGTTGGTTGTCTTAGAGCTAGAACTCATAAACAGTATTTCCATCTCCTTGGATCAAGAGACTCAGTCAGGTACATACATCCACCTGGTATGTTGTACAAGACTAAACTCAAAGTCTTCAGATTAGGAAAGTACTCAAAGTGTTTGATCATAGATTCACTAGTATGTCAAACTGGACAATTTCTCCAACACCTTGGATCAAGAGCATCCCGGACAGGCCCCCATTTGTTACAAAAAACGCGATTCTAAAAGCTTAGAGATCTCCAGTGAATATTAGAAAGGACTGCCCTTCTAGCATCCAGCCTGTTACTGGGTTTTCGTAACAAGTAGTCAGTATCCTTGTCCAATTATCCATTAAAATTCAGTATGGTTCAATAGTGCTTTAGGATTACAACTGGTAGGCTACTAACTAGAGAAATTAAAATTTAATAAATTTATTAAGTATATAAGTTGTCTAGAGGTATATTATCAAAGTAAATTAAATCACAGCAATTAAAATAAAATCAATCTCTCGAGTTCAATATTATTGTGCTGAAAGCACATATCACATTTATAATTCTTAAGTACCGTCAGGTACATTAACATTTAATAAGATATTACAAATATGTACAAGTGTGTGTATGCGTGTAAGTGCTCTTAAGTAGTTAGCTGTGTCTCAAGACTCGAATAAGACTTAAACAAGTGACTGACAAAGTCCTCAAATAAACTAACTTCTTGACCGACTGGCAACCCGAACAGTCTGCTTGAACAACAAAGAATGCTAAGCCCAATAGCAATGCAATATCAAGCGACTACGACACAGAATTAGGAACTGGGAAATAATATAACGACACTAAGTAGGGACCATCAGCAGATCCTCCACAAAACTCCCATAATACTGAATCTAAGTTCAGCATAGGTAAAACTGTGACTGTGACAATACACAGGAACCAGTACAAAATTAGGTCAGAAGCTATAGCTAAGGACCTGAGATGTTCAGAGTGTCTAAGTGACACACAACCTCAGTACAACGTCGAAAATCACTAAGTCTATACAATGTTCTGTGAACAAAGTTCTACAGAACTAACAAGAATAATGAGACAGACAATCTGTCCAACCAGCAAGCGAGTCTCCAGCAGACTGACAATTTCACGAGAGGTGAGGACACCCCCCCCCCCCTCGATCACGTGATAGCTACGTGGACAACTGCAGCTCAGAAGCCGGCAGTATAACGAGCGACAAGCGATAATTACAGTCGTTTGACAATCAAGCCTAACTGAGCACATTTTATGGACATCCTAACAACATAAGCTAAATAACAATATAAAAGTCAAATAATAATATAAAGTCATACATTTACGATTTAGCTATTATCGCAAATATAAGCAATATAAAATTAAATGAAAAGATAATATACATTACATATATATAATAATCATTGTAACCCATTCAGGGGTTGCAACATATATATATATATATACAAAACAACCACTGTGAAAGAATAGAGAAATTCCAAGCGCTTTCGTGACTACTCACATTATCAAGGAACAATGAAAGCAGAGCGTCAAAGGAAGGAATATAAGGAGTCTAGCCCACACCTCACAATCAGATCCCACAACAAAGGAACATCTGACACGTGACTCATAAGAAAGGGAACACTGCAGCGGGCCTGCCGGCCCAACTAGACAGGTCCTTCACACAACCCACCAACAAACTATTCTACCCAAGAAATAAGAATTTAAAAAATTATTATTTGTCCAATGTATTATAAAATTCTTCCCAAATTCTATTAATTATAAATGGATCTAATTTATATAAACCAAAGGAAATATTCATATTATTGTCAAAACTGCTTTTTTTGAAACAAGATTCAATTATATTCCTGTCGACCATGGACTTGCTTGATACTACTTTCTCAACTTTTTGAAAATCAATTGGAAGGTTAAAATCTCTTACATGAATAAATAGAGCATTGGAATCTTGTCCAGTTCTAATGCTATATTTATGTTGTTTTAATCTTAGTTCGAGATTTTTACCAGTTTGACCGTAATAAACTTTATCGCAAATTTTACAAGGAATCTTATAGACACATCCATCAGCATTTTGGGGGGAATTCTTTATCAAAAGTTTTTTTACTGTATCAAGATTTTTGAATACAACTTTAATATTAAAAGTCTTAAGAAGAAAACTTGGTTGATATGCCTTCTCTTCTTAAGACTTTTAATATTAAAGTTGTATTCAAAAATCTTGATACAGTAAAAAAACTTTTGATAAAGAATTCCCCCCAAAATGCTGATGGATGTGTCTATAAGATTCCTTGTAAAATTTGCGATAAAGTTTATTAAGGTCAAATTGGTAAAAATCTCGAACTAAGATTAAAACAACATAAATATAGCATTAGAACTGGACAAGATTACAATGCTCTATTTATTCATGTAAGATTGATGGACTGAACACATCGACTCCAGGCTGAGGGACTGATTACCTCATACTCCTCCTCTCCTTACGCCTTCCTCTTTGTATTGGACTGATGAAGCCACTGTGTGGCGAAACGTTTCCTGAATAAAGATTCCCATATGCTGCATGAGTGTCTCAATCTTCAACTTGTCGGTTTTTCAAACCATTCATCACAACTGTCAGACACTGCAGCATCATGGGATCTTGTTACAAAGAATTCTTCAACACTTGTTCAACCTTTGGACGAAGACCTACTTCGACTAGTGGATGGTACCACTATGACCCCGCCTCCGCCTGTTTCACCTCACCTCACTACAGTATATAAGCCACGTCTACGGCCCTATGCTGTACATTCTACAAGATTGATGGACTGAACACATCGACTCCAGGCTGAGGGACTGATTACCTCATACTCCTCCTCTCCTTACGCCTTCCTTTTTGTATTGGACTGATGAAGCCACTGTGTGGCGAAACGTTTCCTGAATAAAGATTCCCATATGCTGCATAAGTGTCTCAATCTTCAACTTGTCGGTTTTTCAAACCATTCATCACAACTGTCAGACACTGCAGCATCATGGGATCTTGTTACAAAGAATTCTTCAACACTTGTTCAACCTTTGGACGAAGAACTACTTCGACTAGTGGATGGTACCACTATGACCCCGCCTCCGCCTGCTTCACCTCACCTAGAAGAGGTAAAGGGAGGTCGTGGTTTTCAGTGAGCCTCTGTCTCACCAACGTTCCTACTGACGCTGCAATCAACATTCTGAGACAGAGGCTCACTGAAAACCACGACCTCCCTTTACCTCTTCTAGACTTCATCAATCTAGTGGAACTTTGTGTTAATTTCAACTTCTTCAAGTATCAGGAAAACTGTTACAAACAGTGCTTTGGGATGGCAATGGGCAGCCCGCTCAGTGCTGTGCTTGCCAACCTCTTCATGGAAAACCTGGAGACAGAGAAATTCAGCACCCTCATTCCCAACACCGTTACCTGGCTAAGATACGTTGATGATGTATTGGTTTTCTATCCGAGACGTCTCAATATCCAGGCCCTTCTCAACAAGATCAATGCAGTTGAACCATCAATAAAGTTTACACTTGAACTCGAAAATGATGGCAAACTTCCTTTCCTCGACGTTCTACTGTGCAGATCTCCCGACAGTGACAAACTTCTCTTCAAAGTGTATAGAAAACCTACCAACAAGGACGATCTTATACACTTTTATTCACACCAAGACACCCGCACTAAGAGAGGAGTCCTCATTGGCTTCTTCTTGAGAGCTCTTCGCATCTCCAGCCCTTGTTTTCTAGAAGAAGAATGCACTTACATAACACAAGCCTTTACACGTCTTCAATTCCCATCTTTCTTCATCCGAGATTGCAGACTTAAGGCACAAGCTATTCTCAACAAACCGCCCATGGAACAGCCCCCTAAGCAGTTCATAGTACTCCCATGTGGTGATGTTGCCACGAATACTCGCCGGGCACTTGCTATGAGTAACATCAACGTTTCCACCATAAACACATCATCTATCAAAGACCCAGCCCCACACCTCTAACTTCTACAGCAGGCGTCTACACTATCCCCTGTGGGTTCTGTCCCAAGAAATATGTAGGCGAGACAGGCAGAGATCTTGCAGTCCGCTTGAATGAGCATCGAAATGCCTCTAACAGAGACGATGTAAGGTACGCCTGTGTCCTCCACAGAGACTCCACGGGACATTTGATGAACTGGAATGAGGCACAACTAGTTCTCACCGAACCAGACCTCAGACGCCGACGGTGCCTAGAAGCCTCACTAATCGCAGTCACCGACACTATAGAACGCAACACTGGAAACTACAAAATTTCAAAAACATTGGCATACATGATACTTAAGCACCACCAACCCAACAGCACAGGAGTCACATGATTTCAACGTCTACCCGTCCTCATCGTAGGCAGAGGTTGTTTTGATAAGGACCTGCCTCGCATGGGCCAGTAGGCCTTCTACAGTGTTCCTCCATTCTTATGTTCTCATGTTCTTATGATATTCCTTCATCAGGTCA
>NC_091381.1:15958503-15963503 GCF_038502225.1 Cherax quadricarinatus
ATGTATGAGCATATATGGTTATAAATATCACGGGTGAAGGATTTTCAAAATAGTGATACAAGGCCTATGTACGACGACTACGTCATCAGCATCTGGCAACTTGTCATCGTCCCGCTGCCAGCGCAAGTACTGCTCATCTACTGTGGTTGCATGTTGTCAAGTTCTGGTCTCTGCATCACTGTTAAATACTAGTCACTCACTCCTGCAAGCTATTACCAGAATTAGAGTAGAAATAGCATGGATAAGGTGGAGACAGGGTTGATGAGAGTGTGAGGAGGGAAGCAGTCTAGCGATGGGTAATGTCTGACACACGCACACGAGCACTTGTAGAAGTTGAGAGAGGCTAAGTAGTACTTTCCATATTTTATAAGTAGAATTGATAAGTGTTAGAATTACTATTGGTAAGTTTTAGAATTACTGGTATTACTTCTGATATTTATTAGCAGTATGAATACTTAGAAGCGGAGGCACACACACACATACACACATACACATACACACACATACACGAGAGTGGAGTAACAATTACCCCTCAACCACATACCAACTACCTCCCCTACCCACCAGTGTACATCTGGTCCCAAGCCTTCTCTCCTTCCCTATCTCTCTTTTTTTTTTTTTTTTTTTTTTTTTTTTTTTTTTTTTTTTTTTTTACACAGGGTTTGACAAGGTTAAGGATCCCTAGCTTTATTGACAGCTATATTACAGGTTAAGGATTCCTAACTTTATTGGCAAGCTAAGAGCTGTTACCTACATCAGCTCATTTGAAAGCATTTTTATTGTTATGAGACATACAAGTACGGGACAGGATGAAGTTGGAGCCATCTGTGGGCCAGCATTTTCATTAGATCAACTGACTTTATCTCGTTGACATCATTATGCTGTACGAATGTGTTCCATACTCGAGTCATCCTGGGTATGTATGATCTCAGATGGAGTGATGTTCTGGAGAAGGGTACAGCCAGAGTGAAGTTGCTGCTTTCTGCCCGTCTTGTGGCATAAAAGCTTGTTTCACGCTGTCCTCGAAGTGGATCCAAGTGTGGTATTTTGACAATATTGGCCTTGTACATAACAGTAAGGCCACCCACATCCCTCCTATGTTGAAGGCTCTGCTGAAATGACAGATCTATCCAGGATGGGTCCAGGCGAGAGATGAGACGTCTTGCTCTGTTCTCTACTCTGTCAAGCAGTCGCAGATGAGAGGGGGGGGCAGGCAAACCAAGAAAGTGGAGCATACTCAAGGTGTGAGCGTACTTGTGCCTCGTACAGGATCTTGCAACCCCTACTGTCAAGCAGATGCGAAATACGGCGAAGTGCTGTAAGCTTCCTGGCTGCCTTGTTTGCAAGATTTACAACATGGTTCTTCATGGTTAGTTTGGAGTCAAATTTCACCCCAAGGATATCAACTTCTTCTCCAGGTGCCAACATCATCCCATTCATCCTTACTACTGCACCAGCATTACCATCATGGTGCCTAGAGACGATCATCATTTGCGTTTTCTCAGGTGCAAATGTTACTTGCCATCTATTTCCCCAAGCTGATATAGCTCTCAGCTGGTGATTGATGTAGCTTAGAGCAGCTGGCATTTCTTCTCTTGGATAAGTGAATGTCAGTGTACAGTCGTCTGCATATGCATGTGATTCTGGGATGAGATGAAGAAGGTCGTTGAAGTAGACCTCTCTCTCTCTCTCTCTCTCTCTCTCTCTCACTCTCTCTCTCTCTCTCTCTCTCTCTCTCTCTCTCTCTCTCTCTCTCTCTCTCTCTCTCTCTCTCTCTCTCTCTCTCTCTCTCTCTCTCTCTCTCTCTCTCTCTCTCTCTCTCTCTCTCTCTCCATCTTTCCCCTCCCTCTGCTCTATCTCTATATCTTCCTTTCTATCTTCTCTCTCCACCTCTCATTCTCTCTCTCCCCTCCTCCCTTCCATTCATCTTCCCTTCCCTCCCTTGGCCTCCCCTAACTCCCCTCCCTCCCCACTCATTATCCCTAACCTTCTTCCCAGCATTCTCTCTCCCTCTCCCTCTGTCCTTCTCTCTCTCCCTCCCTCTCTCTCAACCGCAAGCTCCTTTTGGTGGAAAAAACAAAAAACAAATGGGTAACCCAAGAGGGCGGAGACCCAGGGGTCTAGAGGTCGAACCCAGGAGGGAGGAACCTGGGAGGGAAGATTGGGAGGTAGAGCTCACGAAAATGGAAGAAGAATGGGGAAGGAAGTAAGCTGAGCTCGGCAGGGTAATGGAGGAGAGGATAGCTGAAGAGACCAGGAAGTGGGGGCTACAAGTCTTAGCAGCAGAAGATAAGATAAAGTGCTTAGAAGAAGAGCTAAAAAACCTGAAACAGAATAGAGAGACAAATGACAGCCCAGGAATGACATCAGGGACATCTATACCAGTCACAGACGAGGGGGATGTAGGGATTCAAGAAAAGATGAGTACAGGAAGACCAATCGTGAAGCCTGCAGTCAATGCAGGAGACAAGACTTATACAGAGACTCTAACAGTCAACTACAGCGGCAGGGAACAGCTGAGTAGGGACGACAGTCCACTGAGCATAGGGGCTGCAGCAAGGGCAGGGGTTGAAGGCAGGAACGTGTCGATGGAAGGAGATAAAACACCTCAGAGGACGCAAAGAGAAACACAGTCGGAGGAGGAGAGGGATAGGTCAGTGTTTGTTTACAGGCTCCAAGAAGTTGAAGGGGAAACCTATGATGAAAGAATCCAGGGGGAGAAGAGAGCGATCGAAGGTATCTTGAAAGCAATAGGAGAGGGAGACATGACCCAGGTGGCAAATTTTCGGAGAATTGGGTGGTTTGCATGCAGAAGGAGACGGCCTGTCAAAGTAGTCTTCAAGGCAGAATCAGCTCGAACCAGGGTCCTGCAGGAGAAAGCACAACTGAGGGACAATTCAGAGTACAAGAGAGTGTACCTCGGTCACAGTAGAACACAAGAGGAAAGGACGAGACTGAGAGAGAGGATACTAAAACGAAAGGAGGAATGGAAGGCATCAATGAGGACGAGCAGAACCCAGACTCAGGTGGAAGGACAAATGCACCCCACAGAGACACCCACAGAAGGACTCCAACCAAAACAACCACGAAGCAACTGAACAACCTCAAACAAAACCCACACACTGTTCCCTCTGCCCCCCACCACAAACTCCCACCTCTACAGCAGTCCCTTTTGGGCACTCTGTCCACACCCTGCACTACATACCCAACCAACACTGTGAAAACCCCACTGCAGCTGAGCAATCTCAACCAACACCCACACACTGTTCCCTCTGCCCCCACCCCTGCACATCACAAACTCCACTTCCAGAGCAGTTCCCTACAAGCACTTTGCCCTCACCCCCCACCACAAATCCCACCCACACAACAAACCCTCAATAACCCCCCCCCAGGGCTCCCACCCCACCAACCCCAACATTCTCCCAGGTCCACCATGATAGACAAGAAGCTGAAGGTGTGGTACACAAACACAGATGGAATAGCAAATAAATATGAGAAATGGCACGGAAGAATCAACGAACAGTCCCCGGACAGCATCGCAGTCACAGAAGCAAAAACTCATTGAGACAATAACAGACGTAGTCTTCCCACCGGGATACCAGATCCTGAGGAAAGATAGAAGGAGCAGAGGGGGAGGAGGAGGAGGAGGGCATGGACGAGATTGGAGAAAGGGACCACATAGCAGACACAATTCAATCCGGAGAACATAAGGTAGTCATTGCTGTGATGTATAACCCACCACAGAACTGCAGGAGGCCAAGAGAGGAATATGATATGAACAACAGAGCAATGGTGGTAACACTGGCTGAGGTGGCATGAAGAGCTCAAACGTGCAGAGCAAAGTTACTGGTTATGGGTGATTTCAACCACAGGGAGATCGATTGGGAAAACCTGGAGCCTCATGGGGGCCCCCGAAACAAGGAGAGCCAAGATGATGGATATGGTACTGGAAAACCTCATGCATCAACACATCAGGGACACTACCAGAGAGCGAGTTGAGGATGAACCAGCAAGACTGGACCTTGTGTTCACCCTGAGTAGCTCAGACATTGATGACATCCCATTTGAGAGACCCCTCGGACCTAGTGACATGTAGTCATGAGTTTTGATTACATAGTAGAGTTACAGGTGGAGAGGGTAACAGGAGTCGAATGGGAAAAGCCAGCTTATAAAAGGGGGGGGGGGACTACACAGGTATGAGGAACTTCCTGCGGGACGTGTAGTGGGACAGAGAAATGGTAGGAAACACAGTAAATAAAATGATAGAGCATGTAACAACAAAATGCAAGGAGGCAGAGGAAAGGTTTGTTCCCAAGGGCAACAGAAACAATGGGAAGACCAAAGCGAGTCCTTGGTTTACCCAAAGGTGCAGGGAGGCAAAAACTAAGTGCATTAGAGAATGGAATAGGTATAGAAGGCAAAGAACACAGGAAAACAAGGTGATCAGTCGAAGAGCCAGAAACAAATATGCACAGATAATGAGGGAGGCCCAGCTACAGTACGAAAATAACATAGCATCGAAAGCCAAGTCTGACCCGAAACTGCTGTTTAGCCACATTAGGAGAAAGACGATAGTCAAAGACCAGGTGATCAGGCTGAGGAAAGAAGGTGGGGAACTCACAAGAAACGATCAAGAGGTATGCGAGGAGCTCAACAGGAGATTTAAGGAAGTATTCACAGTGGAGACAGGAAGGACTCTGGGAAGTCAGGACAGAGGGGGGCACCAACAGGGAATAGACCAATAGGTACTGAACGATATGCACACAACTGAGGAGGAGGTGAAGACGCTGCTAAGTGACCTTGATACCTCAAAGGCAATGGGAACGGACATCTCCCCGTGGGTCCTCAGGGAGGGAGCAGATATACTGTGTGTGCCATTAACCACAATCTTCAACACATCCCTTGAAACTGGGCAACTACCTGAGATATGGAAGACTGCAAATGTAGTTCCCATTTTTAAAAAAGGAGACAGAAAAGAAGCACTAAATTACAGACCAGTG
>NC_091381.1:15968503-16020853 GCF_038502225.1 Cherax quadricarinatus
AGACAAGCACCTAACAAGAGACACCACAGTCGTCAACATTATTATTATTACAATCAAGGGGGAAGCGCTAAACCCGGAGGATTATACAGCGCCTGGGGGGGGATGTGGAAGGCATTCAGGCTTAATTTGGGGAACTGGAGCACAGATCCAATTCCCTAAATCAAGAGCCCCTCACCAACATCAAGGAACCTTCCTTGAGGGGTCAGTCGTCAACAACATCCCTGAGGAAGACAACTTCAATGAACAATTAATTTTGCCAGAATCTGAAGTCTAGAAGGCGATAGCGTCATTTCCAACAGGATCTGCAGGTTACACTGGAATTAGACCACAACACCTCAAAGAGATGGTAAATCCAATACTCGGCGCATCTGCTTCAATTTATCTCACCGAGTTAACAACTTTCGTCAACAACTGCCTGGCTGGGCGGGTCCGAGAAGAAATTAAATCTTTCTTTTTTTGGAGCCTCATTATGCGCTTTGAAGAAGGATGGCGGAATGAGACCCATTGCTCGAGGTAACGCTCTTCGCCGTCTCGTTGCCAAAGCAGCAGCAAGAAACATTCGCTTAAAAACTGCCTGTTTACTCTAGCCACACCAACTGGGCTTTGGGGTCTCTCAAGACAGTGAAATCGCAGCTCATGCAGCAAGAGCCTACGTCAGAGACCTACTAGAAGACAAGGCAGTAGTCAAACTTGACTTTAAAAATGCCTTTATTATGGTGAAGAAAGATGTGGTCTTGCTGGCCGTTCGGGATCGGTTCCCCCGTCCTTTTCCCTTCATTTCAGCTGGCTACAGCAAACCTTCAATTCTAATGTTTGGCGAACATGAAATTCCCTCATCAGTGAGTGTTCAGCAGGGTGATCCACTCACTTCACTTCTCTTCTGCAGCGAGCTCAACATCTAGTACAATGATAATGGCACTCTGGCAGGTACTGAATAGTCCTTGTTAGAGGACCTACAACTGGTGAAGACACAGGGAGAAGCCTTGGGACGCATCCTCAATCCCTCTAAGTGTGAAATCATCACAAGGAACCAGGAATTAATCAGTGATGTACGTACAGTCCTCCCGCAAGTCTCTACTACCACTCCATCCAACAGTACCCTCTTGGAAGCACTGCTGGGTTACTAGGCCATCGACATGGTCCTCAAGGACAAATTGAATGACCTGAAGAGAATGGAGGAGAGAATAAGCGACCTTGATGCTTTGTATCTCCTCACAAGGTGTCTTACTATGCC
Organism: Cherax quadricarinatus; assembly: GCF_038502225.1. Lineage (NCBI taxonomy): Eukaryota > Metazoa > Arthropoda > Malacostraca > Decapoda > Parastacidae > Cherax > Cherax quadricarinatus. The sequence goes on from NC_091381.1 coordinate 15,969,738, forward strand.
AAGACTCACTTACTGAGGTGCGCACCGTCTTTTGACAACCCAACACTCAACAAATATGCCGCACTCTTGAGATCAACCTTTTAGAAGGCGCTGAATCTGTCACTATATGATCAGCAATGGAATCAGGCAACCCTCCCACTGCGGCTGGGAGATGTAGGGGTGCGCAAAGCAATGCAGGTAGTTTTGACTCAAGAAATCGTAATGACACGATTGCAAACAAACCATACCCCCGGCCGGGATTGAACCCGCGGTCATAGAGTCTCAAAACTCCAGCCCGTCGCGTTAGCCACTAGACCAGCTAGCCACAATAAGATTCATCCAACTAGGTATATTTCTACACCATAGGAAGGTTAGCACAGGCACCTCTGTGATCACAAATGCAAGTTTTTACAGACGAATCTCCAGCTAGCATGGCCGTGATGAACTCGAGCTCAAGTCCCTTCACTGCCGTCAACATGACTCAAGAAATCGTAATGACACGATTGCAAACAAACCATACCCCCGGCCGGGATTGAACCCGCGGTCATAGAGTCTCAAAACTCCAGCCCGTCGCGTTAGCCACTAGACCAGCTAGCCACAATAAGATTCATCCAACTAGGTATATTTCTACACCATAGGAAGGTTAGCACAGTCACTTCTGTGACCACAAATGCAAGTTTTTACAGACGAATCTCCAGCTAGCATGGCCGTGACGAACTCTAGCTCAAGTCCCTTCACTGCCGTCAACATGACTCGTGTCATTACGATTTCTTGAGTCATGTTGACGGCAGTGAAGGGACTTGAGCTAGAGTTCGTCACGGCCATGCTAGCTGGAGATTCGTCTGTAAAAACTTGCATTTGTGGTCACAGAGGTGCCTGTGCTAACCTTCCTATGGTGTAGAAATATACCTAGTTGGATGAATCTTATTGTGGCTAGCTGGTCTAGTGGCTAACGCGACGGGCTGGAGTTTTGAGACTCTATGACCGCGGGTTCAATCCCGGCCGGGGGTATGGCAGGTAGTTTTGCCTGCATTTCTGTCATCGTGTTTGGCTTCCAGTGGATTAGTCAAGAAGATTGTCCCCAAACGCTTGAGAGATGCGGTTGGAGATCAAGACCCCAGGTTCACTGAAGAAGCCATGCGGTGGGACAACCTTGCAGACTCCTCCAGTAGACTAGCTCCTCCCAAAGAGCACAAACCGTCCCACTGGGAAAAACCGATCAAGGAAAAAATTGCCAAAGTAATGCTCACTAATGCATCAGGAAAGGACAAAGCTCGTCTTCTAGCGATGAAGCCACCACACTCAGGAGATTTCCTTCCAGCTGCTCCAAATTCCTCCCTGGGCACTATGTATGGATCCTGCCTCCACTACATCGCTTCCCAAACTATTCCACTTCCTGACTACTCTGTGGCTGAAGAAATACTTCCTAACATCCGTGTGATTCATCTGTGTCTTCAACTTCCAACTGTGTCCCCGTGTTGCTGTGTCCCATCTCTGGAACATCCCGTCTTTGTCCACCTTGTCAATTTCTCTTAGTATTTTGTATGTCGTTATCATGTCCCCCCTATCTCTCCTGTCTTCCAGTGTCGTCAGGTTGATTTCCCTTAACCTCTCCTCGTAGGACATACCTCTTAGCTCTGGAACTAGTCTTGTTAAAACCTTTGCACTTTCTCTAGTTTCTTTACGTGCTTGGCTAGGTGTGGGTTCCAAACTGGTGCCGCATACTCCAATATGGGCCTAACGTACACGGTGTACAGGGTCCTGAACGATTCTTTATTAAGATGTCGGAATGCTGTTCTGAGGTTTGCCAGGCGCCCATATGCTGCAGCAGTTATTTGGTTGATGTGCGCTTCAGGAGATGTGCCTGGTGTTATACTCACCCCAAGATCTTTTTCCTTGAGTGAGGTTTGTAGTCTCTGGCCCCCCTAGACTGTACTGCGTCTGCGGTCTTCTTTGACCTTCCCCAATCTTCATGACTTTGCACTTGGTGTGGTTGAACTCCAGGAGCCAATTGCTGGACCAGGTCTGCAGCCTGTCTAGATCCCTTTATAGTTCTGTCTGGTCATCGATCGAATGAATTCTTCTTATCAACTACACATCATCTGCAAACAGGGACACTTCGGAGTCTATTCCTTCCGTCATGTCGTTCACAAATACCAGAAACAGCACTGGTCCTAGGACTGACCCCTGTGGGACCTCGCTGGTCACAGGTGCCCACTCTGACACCTCGCCACGTACCATGACTCGCTTCTGTCTTCCTGACAAGTATTCCCTGATCCATTGTAGTGCCTTCCCTGTTATCCCTGCTTGGTCCTCCAGTTTTCTGCACTAATTTTTTGTGTGGAACTGTGTCAAACGCCTTCTTGCAATCAAAGAAAATGCAATCCACCCATTCCTCTCTCTCTTTTCTTACTGCTGTCACCATGTCATAGAACAGTAGGTTTGTGACACAGGATTTCTCGTCCCTGAAACCATGTTGGCTGCTGTTGATGAGATCATTCCTTTCTAGGTGTTCCACCACTCTTCTCCTGATAATCTTCTCCATGACTTTGCATACTAAATATGTCAGTGACACTGGTCTGTAGTATAGTGATTCATGTCTGTCTCCTTTTTTAAAGATTGGGACTACATTTGCTGTCTTCCATGCCTCAGGCAATTTCCCTGTTTCGATAGATGTATTGAATATTGTTGTTAGGGGTACACATAGCGCCTCTGGTCTCTCTCTCAGGACCCATGGAGAGATGTTATCCGGCCCCATTGCCTTTGAGGCATCTAGCTCACTCAGAAGCCTCTTCACTTCTTCCTCGGTTGTGTGTACTGTGTCCAGCACTAGGTGGTGTGCCCCACCTCTCCGTCTTTCTGGAGCCCCTTCTGTCTCCTCTGTGAACACTTCTTTGAACCTCTTGTTTAGTTCCTCACATACTTCACGGTTATTTCTTGTTGTCTCTCCTCCTTCCTTCCTTAGCCTGATTACCTGGTCCTTGACTGTTGTTTTCCTCCTGATGTGGCTGTATAACAGTTTTGGGTCAAATTTGGCTTTCGCCTCTATGTCATTTACATATTGTCGTTGAGCCTCCCTTCTTATCTGTGCATATTCACTTCTGGCTCTACGACTGCTCTCCTTATTCTCCTGGGTCCTTTGCCTTCTATATTTCTTCCATTCCCTAGCACACTTGGTTTTTGCCTCCCTGCACCTTTGGGTAAACCATGGGCTCGTCCTGGCTTTTTCATTATACCTGTTACTCTTGGGTACTAACCTCTCCTCAGCCTCCTTGCACATTGTTGCTACATATTCCATCATCTCATTAACTGGCTTCACTGCCAGTTCTCTGTCCCACTGAACCCCGTGCAGGAAGTTCCTCATTCCCATGTAGTCGCCTCTCTTGTAGTTTGGCTTCATTCGTCCTGGCCTTCCTGCTTCGGGCCACTTGTAGCTCTACTGTGTATTCGAAGCTTAACACCACATGATCGCTGGCCCCAAGGGGTCTTTCATATGTGATGTCCTCAATATCTGCACTACTCAAGGTGATTATTAGGTCCAGTCTTGCTGGTTCATTCTCTCCTCTCTCTCTTGTAGTGTCCCTTACGTGTTGGTACATGAAGTTTTCCAGTACCACCTCCATCATCTTAGCCCTCCATGTATCTTGGCCCCCCATGTGGCTCCAAGTTCTCCCAATCGATCTCCTTGTGGTTAAAGTCACTCATGATCAGGAGCTTTGCCCTGCATGCACGAGCTCTTCTGACCACTGCAGCCAGTGTGTCAACCATCGCTCTATTGCTCTCGTCATACTCTTCCCTTGGCCTCCTGCTGTTCTGTGGTGTGTTATACATCACTGCAATTACCACCTTGGGACCTCCAGAGTGAAGCGTTCCTACTATGTAATCACTTGCTTCTCCGCTGCCTCCTCTCTCCAGCTCATCAAAATTCCATCGGTTTTTGATCAGCAGTGCCACTCCTCCACCCCATCCCCTGTTCCCTCTGTCTTTCCTCAGGATCTGGTATCCCATTAGAAAGATGGCATCAGTTATCATACCTGTAAGCTTGGTTTCTGTGAGAGCTATGATGTCCGGTGATACCTCTTTTACTCTTTCGTGCCACTCCTCCCACTTATTTGTTATTCCTTCAGCGTTTGTGTACCATACTTTCAGTTTCCTTTCCAACACTGTGGTTTGGGGGGGCCTGTGAGGGTGGGAGACTTGGTAGCATACTGTGGGATTCTATAGCTGGGTGTTGGGTGGAAGCTGTGGGTATGGATTGTAGTTTGTGTTGGGATGGTGCGATGTGTGTGTGTGTGTGTGTGTGTGTGTGTGTGTGTGTGTGTGTGTGTGTGTGTGTGTGTGTGTGTGTGTGTGTGTGTGTGTGTGTGTGTGTTTTTGTGTTTGTGTGTGAGTGTGTAATCACCTATTTGTACTCACCTATTAGTGGTTTCAAGGATCGAGATTCAGCTCCTGGAACCTCCTCTTCACTGATCGCTACTAGGTCCTCTCTCTCCCTGTTCCATGAGCTTTATCATACCTCGTCTTAAAGCTATGCATGGTTCTTGCCCCCACTACCTCACTTTCTAGACTGTTTCACTTCCTGGCAACTCTGCTACTGAAGAAATACTTCCTAACATCGCTTTGACTCATCTGAGTCTTCAATTTCGAATTGTGACCCCTCATTGTTTCTGTGTCCCATCTCTATCCACCTTATCTATTCCTCGCAATATTTTGTATATTGTTATCATGTTTCCCATAACCCTCCTGCCCTCTAGTGTTGTCAGGTTTATTTCCCTTAATCTTTCTTCGTAGGACATTCCCCTTTGCTCTGGAACTAGCCTTGTTGCAAACCTTTGCCAGGTGTGGGTCCCAAACTGGTGCTGTGTACTCCAGTATGGGCCTGACGTACACGGTGTACAGTGTCTTGAACGATTCCTTACTGAGGTATCGGAACGCTATTCTCAGGTTTGCCAGTTGCCCATATGCTGCAGCAGTTATCTGGTTGATGCGTGCTTCTGGAGACATGCTCGAGTAGCCAGTTGCTGCACCACATGTCCACCCTTTCCAGTTCTCTTTGGAGTCCTGCCTGATCCTCATCTGATTTAGTTCTTCTCATTAACTTCACAATCATCTGCAAACATGGACACTTATGAGTCTATCTCTTCCGTCATGTCATTCACTTATACTAAAAGCAGCACTTGTCCTTGGACTGACTACTGTGGAACCCTGCTAGTCACAGGCACCCATTGTGATACATCATCTCGTACGATGACTCGTTGTTGGCTCCCTGTCAGGTATTCTCTGATCCATTGCAGTGCGCTTCCTGTTATACGTGGCTGATCCTCTAGCTTCTGCATTAATCTCATTTGAGGAACTGAGTCGAAGACCTTCTTGCAGACCAAGAAAATGCAGTAAACCCTCCCCTCTCTCTTGTGTCTTACTTTTGTTACCTTGTCATATAACTCCAGAAGGTTTGTGACTCAGGATTTGCCTTCCATGAATCCGTGCTGGTTGCCATTTATAATCTTGTTCCGTTCCAGGTGCTCTATCACTCTCCTGATAAACTTCTCCATGACTTTGCATGCTGGTCTATAGTTTTGTGCCTTGTTTCTGTTTCCTTTCTTAAAAATGGGAACTACATATGCCGTCTTTCATACCTCAGGTAGTTGCCTAGTTTCGAGGGATGTGTTGAAGATCGTGGTTAGTGGCATACACAGCGTCTGTGCTCCCTCTTTATTAAGGACCCTCGGGGAGATGTTATTCGGTCCTATCGCCTTTGAGGTATCAAGATCACTTAGCAGCTTCTTCACCTCCCCGTCAGTTGTGTGGAGGAGGCGAATATACCAACACTTGTTGGTATATTCCATGTTGATGTCCTCCTCTGTTCTGTCGTCCCATAGCCCAACCTGTCTCTCCTGTACATATTTTCTTAAATCTCGTGTTGAACTCACATACCTCCTGATCGTTTCTTGTGAGTTGCCCAGCTTCTTTCCTCAGCCTGATCAACTGGTCTTTGACTGTTGTCTTCCTTCTAATGTGGGTATACAGCAGTTTCGGTTCTGACTTGACTTTCGATGCTATGTTGTTTTCGTGATGTCGCTGGGCCTCCCTCCTTAGCTGAGCATACTCGTTTCTGGCTCTTCCACTAATCTCCTTATTTTCGTGGGTCTTTTGCCTTCTGTATTTTTTTCCATTCTCTAGCCCACTTAGTTTTTGCCTCCCTACACCCTCGGTTAAACCAAGGGCTCATTCTGGTCTTCTTATTATTTCTGTTGCCCTTGGGAACAAACCTTTCCTCTGCCTCGTTGCATTTTGTTGTTACGTTTTCCATCAATTCGTGCACTGACTTTCAGTAGAACAGATCACACTGAACCTCCTGCAGGAAGTTCCTCATAGCAGAGTGTGTGTGTGTGTAATCACCTATTTGTGGTTGCACGGGTCGAGTCTTAGCTCCTGGCCCCGCCTCTTCACCTTTTGCTACTTAGTCCTCTCTCTCTCCCCGCTCCATGAGCTTTATCAAACCTCGTCTTAAAACTATGTATGATTCCTGCCTCCACTACGTCACTTTCTAGGCTATTCCACTGCCTGACAACTCTATGAATGAAGAAATACTTCTTAACATCCCTTTGACTCATCTGAGTCCTCAACTTCCAATTGTGACCTCTTGTTTCTGTGTCCCCTCCCTGGAACATCCTGTCTTTGTCCACCTTGCCTATTCCGTGCAGTATTTTATATGTCGTTATCATGTCTCCCCTGACCCTCCTGTCCTCCAGTGTCGTCAGGCCGATTTCCCTTAACCTTTCTTCATAGGACATTCCCCTTAGCTCTGGAACTAACCTTGTCGCAAACCTTTGCACTTTCTCTAAATTCTTGATCAAGTGCGGGTTCCAAACAGGTGCTGGATACTCCAGTATGGGCCTGACGTACACAGTGTGCAGTGTCTTGAACGATTCCTTACTAAGGTATCGGAACACTGTTCTCAGGTTTGCTAGGCGCCCATATGCTGCAGCAGTTATCTGGTTGATGTGTGCTTCCGGAGACATGCTCGGTGTTATACTCACCCCAAGATCTTTCTCCTTGAGCGAGGTTGGCAGTCTTTTGCCACCTAGCCTATACTTCGTCTGCGGTCTTCTGTGTCCTGTGTGTGTGCGTGCGTGCGTGTGTGTGTGTGTGTATGTGTGTGTGTGTGTGTACTCACCTATTTGTGGTTGCAGGGGTCGAGTCTTAGCTCCTGGCCCCGCCTCTTCACCGGTTGCTACTGGGCCCTCTCTCTCCCCGCTCCATGAGCTTTATCAAACCTCGTCTTAAAACTGTGTATGGTTCCTGCCTCCACTACGTCATTTTCTAGGCTATTCCACTGCCTTACAACTCTATGACTGAAGAAATACTTCCTACTATCTCTCTGACTCATTTGTGTCTTCAACTTCCAATTGTGGCCTCTTGTTTCTGTGTCCCCTCCCTGGAACATCCTGTCTTTGTCCACCTTGTCTATTCCACGCAGTATTTTATATGTCGTTATCATGTCTCCACTGACCCTCCTGTCCTCCAGTGTCGTCAGGCTGATTTCCCTTAATCTTTCTTCATAGGACATTCCCCTTAGCTCTGGAACTAACCTTGTCACAAACCTTTGTACTTTCTCTAGTTTCTTGACGTGCTTTATCAAGTGCGGGTTCCAAACAGGTGCTGCATACTCCAGTATGGGCCTGACATACACGGTGTACAGTGTCTTGAATGATTCCTTACTAAGGTATCGGAATGCTGTTCTCAGGTTTGCCAGGCGCCCATATGCTGCAGCAGTTATCTGATTGATGTGTGCTTCCGGAGACATGCTCGGTGTTATACTCACCCCAAGATCTTTCTCCTTGAGTGAGGTTTGCAGTCTTTGGCCCCCTAGCCTATACTCTGTCTGTGGTCTTCTGTGTGTGTGTGTGTGTGTGTGTGTGTGTGTGTGTGTGTGTGTGTGTGTGTGTGTGTGTGTGTGTGTGTGTGTGAGATTGTGTGTGTGTGTGTGCCTCTGTGTCGTGTGTTTGTGTGTGTGTCTGTGTGTCTGTGTCTGTGTCTGTGTCTGTGTGTTTGAAGTCGCTGAAATTTATGTTCTGTTGCTATTGCGGAATTTATATTCTGGGACAGCCTGTGAATCTGCAATCGGATGACGTTTTCTTCTTGGTGTGGTAATACCCTTCAAGGTAAGAGAGAGGGGGAGAGAAAGGGGGAGAGAAAAGCAGGGAGAGAGAAAGAAACAAATGTTGATTGTCTCTATCACTGTGACGGTAATGCTGGAGCCCTGGTATGAGTGAGTGGGGGAGTGTTGGTACCGGGGGAAGAAGTTTATATCCTTGCGGAGAAATTTAACAACAAATTGACAAGGAAGAACCACATTGTAGATTTTGCGAACAAAGTGGCGAGGAAGCTTACAGCACTCAGGCGTGTCTCCTTTGTGCTCGACAGTTGGAAAAAAATAATCTCATGTGCAACATCTGAGTATTTTTATCGTAGACATTTCGGTATCCAGTCGCTTTATAAATACAAATTCAAAGACATAATTGGAACTCTATTCAAAATATGAGGTAATCAATCCCTCAGCCCTGGAGTTGGTGTGAAGAGCACCATAATCGTGAAGATTCTGGAGCACAGGCAAGAAGGCTGGTGCTAATATACTGGCGTCAGGTACGAAGAGACGGGTAGCAGACGAGGGCACAGTCACTGGTAGGCGGGATTCCCCAGTGGAAGTAGGTCATACCTGAGGCCTGGGTTAGTGGTGGACGTATTAGTAGTAACCGTGAAGAAGGTTATGTAGATGTCCTCTGAACCAAGATTCCATGAAGTTGCAGTGTCTTACAAGTTGTACATGAATGGTATATAATACCGTCAAGATGAAAAACTAGACACATGCAGTGGCTTCATCAGTCCATACAAAGGATAAACTTGAAGAACAGGAGGAGAATGAGGTAGTCAGTCCCTCAACCTTGAGTCGATGTGGTCAGTCTATCAATCTTGAATAGAATACGACATATGAGCGGAGAAGCAGCTTATAAACCGTATGACAGGAGAGGTGCAGCAGTCGTAGGTGGTGTCACATTTGTCCCTTGGGCACGAACTACTTCCACATTGGACAAATGTGACACCACCTACGACTGCTGCACCTCTCCTGTCATACGGTTTATAAGCTGCTTCTCCGCTCATATGTCGTATTCTATTCAAGATTGATGGACTGACCACATCGACTCAAGGTTGAGGGACTGATTACCTCATTCTCCTCCTGTTTTTCAAGTTTATCCTTTGTATGGACTGATGAAGCCACTGTGTGGCGAAACGTTTCCTCAATAAAGATACCCAAGAGTTGCACATGTGTCTAATTTAACATAATTGGAACTATATAGAACAGATGAGGTAATCAGTCTCTCAGCCCTGAAGTTGGTGCTCTTCACGCCGTCAAGGATATTTAACCTAATGAATGTGTTCCACCTCTAAATAGGCAGAATGGGATCACCTCCACTAGCAGTCAGGAGAAAACAGATCTTGTTTCCTAATACTTTGGTGCTAAGATGCAAGTTCCTGACCCAACAAATGAACCTTTTTGGCTAGCCGCAAAAACTGTGTCAGGGATGTCAAGTGGTGACAATAAGGCAGAATGAAGTTTGTCTTTTCCTTAAATCCCTGGAACAAGAAAGGGCGGTGGGCCCAGATAAGTTGAACTCAAGACTGTTGAGTAGATGTACAAAGCATCTAGCATCACCTCTAATTAACATCTATCAGCATTACCTAGCACAATGTAAATGACTTCTGAGGAAGGAAACAAATGTAATCTCTGTTCACAAAAAGAAGAGCAGAGCGGAAATCAGCAACTACACACACCAGTGTCACTCCTGTCAATCACTGGCAAAATTCTTGAGACAATAATCTCACGACAATGACAGTGTTTATTGACTACCTCTCACTTCTTTGTGGCAGTCAGTAAGTAGGACCAGTCACAGGATAAAACTAATATCAGTTGTGCAGTAATGCTTTCGACCGAGCATGGCACCAGGTAACCTTGGTAAAGCTGGAAGCACTAAGAGTTGCCGGCTCTGCACTCTGTCTCCTTAATGATTACCTTCAAGGTAGATCTCTAAGAGTATTTCAGCCCTTGTTATGGAGTGTCTACTTCAGTGATTTTCATCAAATCATCCTAGAGTCCCATGCATATGAATACGGCTGTACACTGACATTTACTTATCCAAGATAGGAAATACCAGCTGCTTTAAGTTGCATCAATTACCAGCTTACAAGAGAGAAAACAATGGGAGGTCACAGTTGCACCACGAAGGTAATGCCAAAGCAGTGGTTAGAGTGAATGGGAGAATGTTGGTACCCGATGATGAAGTTGACATCCTTGGTGTGAAATTTGACTCACAACTGAAAATGAAGAACAACTTTATAAATCTTGAAAACAAGCGGCCAGGAAGCTTACAGGACTTAGACGTAATTGCATCTGCTTTCCAGCAGAGGTTGCAAAATTCTGCATAAGGCTTAAGTACACTCACACCTTAAGTATGCTCCACTTTCTTGGATTGCCTGTCTCCCGTCTTATCTGAGACTTTTCGACAGAATAGAGAACAGAGCAAGATGACTCACCTCCGCCTGGGCCCAGCCTGGATAGAGCTGTCATTTCAGCAGCGCTTTCACCACAGTAGGGATGTCGGTGACCTTACTGTTATGTACAAGGCTAACAATGTCAAAGTACCAAATTTGGCTCTACTTCGAGGAATGCAAGAACTGAGCTTCTATACAACAAAATGGTCAGAAAACATCAACGTCACTCTGTGCCTTTTTTCCAGGACGTCGCTTCATATGAAACAATTTTTTCTTAAAATGGCTTGTGACTGGAACATGTTCACACAACAACAATGACATCAAAGAAATAAAGACAATTGACCAAATGAAATCTCTGGCCGACAGGTGGCTCCAACTTTATCCTGGTTAGCAAGTAAGAGAGTTAGGTATCTTTATTCCGACAAGTTTCGCCTACACAGTAGCCTTCTTTAGTAAAGAACAGAAAACTTGGTACAAGCAGTACAGATGTGAAAACAATGTAATCAGTCCATCACCCTTGAAGACGTAGGTTTTGAGGTGGTCAGTCCCTCAGCCTGGAGAAGAGTATTTGTTCCATAATCTGAAACTATTTGAAGTTGAAGCGACAGCATGAAGCCTCATATGCTTCATCATGGTCCCTACTTGTATCTCTTAACAATAAAAAGGCTTACAAATGAGTTGATGTAGGTAACTGCTCTTAAGTTGCAAATAAAGTTAGAAACCTTAAACTTGTCCCTGCAAAACCCTGTATAAGAGAGAGAGAGAGAGAGAGAGAGAGAGAGAGAGAGAGAGAGAGAGAGAGAGAGAGAGAGAGATCAAATCTTAATAATAGAATCACATTACTGTTGTTGTATTCAACGTCAGAGGAAACGCTCAGTAGTTATATAATTTCTATATATACTTTATTTGATGTTATTAACTAAAATACAAGAAACTAGCATTGCAAACTGAAATGGCAACTCGTCTACTATTGATCGTCTTTGTTACAACACAAATTATGCGGAAACATAAATTCCGTCATGTGCTAATACTGTTACTACTTCTAGAAGTTACTACATGTCTCAGTCGGCCATAATTCGTCTCAGCATCCGTGCTGCTGACTGTACTTATTTACTGATAGTAGAACAGGAAATGTTCCATCCGTGAATAAGACTCAGGATCCTGTGGTTGTGAATCAGATACTCTGCCAGTGAATAACAATTCGTTCTCTTTTCCCTTTTCTAGACAATGTCTTGGTGCATTGTTCTGCTGAAAAATAATCTTGAACGCTCCTTCGCAGCAACCAATACCTATTTCATTACTCCTAACGGTATTTAATATATTATAATAGGGATTCTTAACCTTTTCACGATTACATACCCAAATAGATTGCTCAGTGTCCTTATACCCCATTCATCAGACTATCGAAATGATCATCATCCCTAGTCCTATTAGATACCAGTATGACTTCAAACGATGTCAATAACTCGGTGCTACTTTACATATGGTCAGCTAGGAGCAGAGCAACTGAAAGAAAATCCTAAGAATTTTATCATATTTATTTATTGAAAAACAACAAATTTTTCAGAGATTGAGTCGAATACTCACAAAGGGTATGGATACCCCAGGTTAAGAATGGTCTATGGTTAGGGTTGGTATACTGAACCACAAATAAGCGAAACACTTGTCCAGCATTTCGGTGGCTGCCCAGCACCAGAGTATGTTCAGTCTGGTGAAGCATCATCGTTGTGAGAGAATAAGTTGAATAACGAGAGTATGAAAGAACGGGAACATATCTTCGGCTTTAGATAATTCCCCAAGGAATATCCCAACACACTGCTGACATATCCCAGGCTCATCCTGAATTCCACAGCTGAAGAGGCCAACTGTGGAGGTATGTCACACTCCCATATAGGCTGCCTCCCAACCAGGAAACCGGGTTCTAAGGGTTTAATGATCAATAGGGTACCCGTCATTAAATCAGTACCTTGCTTCATTGGCCAATCACAGGTAAGCCCACCAAAGCTGAAGCAACGTGGTTCACTTGTGGTAAGCATTGGCAGACTTGTATACTTGCTGGGTGAGCATGGTGCACACTCTCTTGCTTCTGCTTTGCCATCTGTCACCGTGGTGTATACTTATTATTCTATCTGTACATATTGTACATAGTGTACGTACTTGTATATAACATCTGGTGAAGGCAAATATATATTATAGTGTACTGTTAAGTTTTGTAAGATCCACTTTCCTATTACGACCAGGTCTCAAGGCCATTCTTTACCTGTGTTCGTAATACCAACTGTACAATGAACTACCAGTAACCTTAATGTTCGTAATACCAACTGAACAATGAACTACCAGTAACCTTAAATGCAACCTAACCACTTCGTCAATACAGGCGGACTACAGCACATTTACCTTAACTTAATATCATATCATTATCCTTCACGGAGGCTGACTGCCACACTGCTGCTACAGTAATCTGCATCAAACTTGATTCCTCCAGGTCCTAGACGCTGTGTCACTCAAATAGAGTTGACCTCTTCCATTATCAACCATTTTCTGATAAAAAATATATTCTTCATTACAACTTTCTATTGTTAAAAAATCCTTTACTACTGGAAACCTGGTCTAGGGACTCATGCAATTTATTAAAGAATTTAAACCATCCGTGACCACACATTCAGCCTCACAAGAACACTAAACAGATGGTCAGTACCCTTATACACCTTAAATTTATCTTTGAAGATTAATTAAATGGTCCTTTAGAAAAAATATATCTATTCTACATAACAATATACAGAACACAAAACCTGCCTTCAACACATTTTAAATTTTACAAAAACACACTAGTACGCCGATACTAGTTAATTAAGGCTAGGATATATAGGGGAAAAATAAACATTACCTTGTACCAGAAGGGTCGCCATAACCACCGTCTCTTAGTTGGCTTCTAGACTCTTGTTAAATGTATTAGTATTTCAGAATCTCAACCAAACACACCATCTCCACTCAAGCAATTGGGCCAGGCCACTACCAGGACCTACATGACCATAAATATAAATCCAAAACCAGCCTATGGCTTGATAATTCTAACAAAATAATTCAAGGTACTTATCTCCATGCTTGCTTCATCACACCACACCACACTTTCCTCTAGTGTTACAGTGAAATTACTTCTCTAAGCATCTTCCAGTATGTTGACATTTATAACTTTATGGAGCACTTTTTTCCCTACAATGTAAATTCTCTTCACATTAAAGCAGTAACCTGCATAACAATCCATCACTCGTTTCTGCTGTTAACAAAGCCTCCACCACTCCCTCGTGAAGTTGGCATACAGTAGTTCCCATTATTTACTTTTGATGGTGATATAGACTCCACTAGTATTTACATGTCAACATTGCCATAACCATCTCTTCCTCATGAAGAAAAGGGCTGGCATGTCAAAAGTGGTTCCTCACAGCCAGATAGTGCCTCAACGTCGGCACTCAGGAAGACCTTCAGGACACAGGTGCGGCTGATGTTCCCTACGGCGCGTGTGTTTCAACTTCTTAGAAAAGTGAGGAGGAAGCAGGAGGAGCCTGAGGCGTGTGGTGTGACAGCCAAACGTTTACGAACATTATTGCTATTATTTTTGCACAAGGGAAGCACTAAACCCATAAAAGTTATGCAGTGCCTTGAGATAGGTACGAAAAATATTATATCCTTCGGGAAGCTCTAAACCCTTAAAGGTAATGCAGCGCCTAGGAAATGGGAATATAATAAAAGTCCACACCGAGGCTGTCTATGGATAGCTATATAGTTTTCTGTAGCCAAATGACTACCGTTTATTATCTTGGCATTTAAATAAAAAACAGTAATGCAGAAAGCTCTCTCCCCATCCTTCACTACCTCCAGTCACTACCGGAGTCAAAAAGAGGAAAAAATATTTCATAATATATTAAAAAAAATATCATGAGACAGGAGAGATGGAAGTAGACGAAACACACGTACTACAACCTCCTCTATATATTAATAATTTTCTACACTGCAATTCTTACAGCTGTGTATACCAGTTGATCTACTTCTACTTATTACTAGTTCTACTTTTGAGTATTTTAACGCATGTAAATGTGCGCTAGTGATTTTACTCACAATCATCAGAGTTGACTCTGTGTTAAAACTGTTATGAGCAACTTAGGTGGCTCATTGTCTACTCTGTTTTGATGCAGCTGCTGAACAAATATATGTGATACGTTAATTGCCGTTTATTTCACGTTTACCTTACGATTTAGGCCCTAGGTAACTTATTTCCTTTTTGCTATATATATATATTTGAAAACTTGACACTTCTTTACATCGTATAATCTGCTCTCAATTTCATTTCATTGCTGTAAGTCAGATTCTGATTCTTCATTTCAATTAGTTTCTTTACATTGATGCTATACATTATAGACAATTTGATGAAAAAGACACATATGTAACTACTGATTATTTTTATGAATAAGTTTCACTTTATTTATCAATAAGTTTGGCTTCTGGAGACAGTGGAATATGAGGAATTCAGTGTATCAGCCAGGAGAGAGACGCTCAGACCATTAACCACGATAAAAGTAAAGCAGAAGCGAGTGAATGGAAACTTATATACTGGAGCCAGAAAAGAGAGACAGCATTTAAATACATCATCACAGTGGGAAGGACACACGATGGAAAAGAAGTGATGACCAAGGATTAGGACATAGATGAGCATTTAATGCGAGAATCGAGTTTAAGAATCTTCCTCAAATAAGTCCCGGTCCCAACCCACAAAAACCACTTCCTTTTCCTCCCCAACTTCCCAGGCTTACTTCACCTATACCGGCGATTCTATCCCTTCTAAGAGCAAGAAACATAAAATGAACTACTGCTCACACTTACCCTTAAACTTCACTACTTTCGCCACTTTCCCTGACCCTATGGTGAACCTCAAAATTGGAACACATTAACAGAAGTTTAAATTAGAGTACATAATCGCAGATGAAATAACAAATAAGAGAGATGAATGGAACATGTATGCATCCCAAGACATCATAACACCCAGAGAAGCAAACTCAAAGAGATGATAACATATAGAGCTTTCACATATGGATTTAATATTAGGAGGAAGTACACAGTAAACAGAGGGGGTAGAAAAGTAGCACTACTAATTAGAAACCGATTCAGTTTTGATGAAATGAGAGGAAGATTAACAGAAAAGAGGAAAAGGACTATGTTGTAGGCTCATTCAAGATTGAAAAACCTTTCACTAAATAGCATGAGATCAAATCAGGAGCAGGATAACAAAATAGCAATGGTGGAGGAAAACAAAGAGGTGGCCAGAAATGTGCACATGACCAATGCAAACCTGTTGATAATGGAAGACTTTAGCAACAAAGAAAATACTTGGAGAATCTAGAGCCAAATTAGGGGCCAGAAATGTGACGGCCTATTACGAATGCAGGTAGTAAATTCAAAGCCTGGAGCATTTGGCTGTAACGAAAGTCATTAGTTTCATGGGCAACGCAATTACAGAGTGACGTACTTTTCCTTTACCATTACGTACAGTATTTACAAAGTTAATCAGTAGTGTAACAGTAATACAAGAACAAAAGCCACTCATAAAAACAGGTTACATTTCAGAGTACATAAGAAAGTATGAGTGGGCGGGACCAGCTTTAGTGAACGTCTGACTCATCTCACCCCACAGCCTGTTATTTAAGCAAGACAACAACTCGGCTGGCGCCAGCTCTCGCTCTATTAGTTGAGTGAACTGGACAATTAGTGCAGCAGTGAGACCTCAGAACTGTGATGTTGTGAATTGCGAGTTCGCTGGTATGCCAAAGTGTGTGTGATGAAAGTAGAATCAATTGTAACATACTCGGCACATGCCACAAGGAATAGAATGTTGGAGATGGCTCATTGGGACCAACGTATTAGGTAGACGACCAGAGAGAAAGGAGAGATGAACCAGCAAGGCTAAACCATGTATTCACCCTGAGAGAATCTGATGGAAGTAATATTGAATATGAAACACTCAATGTTGCTACTGATCACACTGTCTTGCATTTTCGAGATAACAGGAGATATACGAGACACCGAGCTTCAAGCTTTAATAGAAGAGACTACAGTAGAATGAGACATTCCTTGAATAAGTGAAGTGGAAAAAAGAACTGATAGTAAAGAATCAAATGAAATGATACAATATGTTGCTATAAAATGCATGGAGACAGAAGAGAATCTCATGTACAGGAGCAGAAAAAGCAATAGCAAGAACAACGAGCCCATGGCTCACCCACAAATACAGAAAAGAAAAATAAAGATTAACAACAGCATGAAAATAATACAGAAAGGAAAGAAGGTGGGACAATAAGAGAAGTGAGCTGAAGAGACTGATGCGAATATGCATGTTTAAGAAGAGAGACTAAATTACAATTTGAGAAAAAACATAGCGTTTACATTGAAATCCTTCCAAAAATTGCTATATAATCATAAAAGGAGGATGACAACAGCAAAGGACTAGAAAATTAAGCTCAAGGAGGAGAGCTCACAAAAAAATAAGTATAAAATCTAAGAGCAGATTAGAAAAAATGTTAGAAGGTATTCTCGGAAGAAATTGGGCTGTTATAAGTGCACAAGTAAATATTGGACTCAATCAGTATATATATATATATATATATATATATATATATATATATATATATATATATATATATATATATATATATATATATATATATGTCGTGCCGAATATGTAAAACTGGTCAATTAGCAACAACTCATTTAAAATTAAGTCCTTTCTAAAATTTTCTCTTATACGTTCAAAGATATATTTTTATCATTAATGTTAATGTAAAAATTTTTAATTTTGCTCCTAAAGAATCGTAGAAAACTTACCTAACCTTATTATAACAAGAACAATTTATTTTAGCCTAAGCCGACTAAATATATTTTAGATTTGTTTACGATAATTTAATAATAAACAAACACAGTGAAATATATTTTTTTTGTTAGGTTCAGAATGATTTTGGGGAAATTATTTCATACACAAATTTTCACTTGTCCTGTATGGCAAGATGAGCATTGCTATTTAAGCCAAGATGGCAAGTTCTGCCTATTCGGCACGACATATATATATATTTAATATATATATATATATATATATATATATATATATATATATATATATATATATATATATATATTTGTGGATAAAATGTTGATGGGTAGGCTCCAGGATGTACACGTTTATAGAAGGGGCAACTGATATATTGGATCATTATTTAGTTGTAGCTACAGTTAGAGTAAGAGGTAGATGGGACAAGAGGAAAAATGGCAACAACAAATAAGAGGGAGGTGAAAGTGTATAAACTAAAGGAGGGGGAAGTTTGGGTGAAATATAAGCAACTATTGGCAGCAAGGTGGGCTGGTGCAAATATGAGTAGTGGGGGGTTGAAGAGGGTTGGAATAGTTTTAAAAATGCAGTGTTAGAATGTGAGGCAGAAGTTTGTGGTTATAGGAGGGTGGGTGCAGGAGGAAAGAGAAGTGATTGGTGGAATGATGAAGTAAAGATTGTGATAAAAGAGAAAAAGGTAGCTTATGAGAGGTTTTTTCAAAGTAGAAGTGTTATGAGAATAAAAGAAAGGTGAAGAGAGTGGTGAGAGAGTGCAAAAGGAGAGCAGATGATAGATTGGGAGAGGCACTGTCAAGAAATTTTAATGAATGTTCTGTTGTTGTTGTTGGGTGTATATGGGCCACTGAGAGCATAAGTCCTACATAGTGGTGGTGAGGTGAAGGCAGCAGCAGAGGTGGCAGTCTTGTTAGTAGCCCTATATAACTTCAACAACATTGGAAGAGTTAGGTTCGTGCTGTCCTTTTTCTAACGATTAATCACTTATCTTACTTCCAACACTGTTAACCCTTTGACTGTTTTGGCCGTATATGTACGTCTTACGAGCCAGTGTTTCGGACATCACAGACTATTAAGGAAAATTAAGGCACATAGAATAGGAGAAATTTTTTCCTGGATAGAGGCATGGTTGACAAATAGGCAGCAGAGAGTTTGCATAAATGGGGAGAAATCAGAGTGTGGAAGCGTCACGAGCGGTGTTCCACAGGGGTCAGCGTTGGGCCCCCTGCTGTTCACAATCTACATAAATGACATTGATGAGGGCATAAAGAGCGACATCAGCAAGTTTGCCGATGACACCAAAATAGGCCGTCGAATTTATTCTGACAAGGACATTAGAGCACTCGGAAAATTTGAATACACTTATGCAGTGGTCGGAGAAGTGCCAGATGTAGTTTAATATAGACAAGTGCAAAGTTCTAAATGTTGGACAGGAAAATAACCATGTCACATATAAACTAAATAATGTAGATCTTAATATTACGGATTGCGAAAAAGATTTATGAGTTCTGGTTAGCAGTAATCTGAAACCAAGACAACAGTGCATAAGTGTTCGCAAAAAAGCTAACAGAATCCTTGGCTTCATATCAAGAAGCATAAATAATAGAAGTCCTCAGGTTGTTCTTCAACTCTATATATCCTTGGTTAGGCCTCATCTAGATTATGCTGCACAGTTTTTGTCACCGTATTACAGGTTGGATATAAATGCTCTGGAAAACATACAAAGGAGGATGACAAAGTTGATCCCATGTATCAGAAATCTTCCCTTAGAGGATAGACTAAGGGCCCTGAATCTGCACTCTCTAGAAAGGCATATAATTAGGAGGGATATGATTGAGGTGTATAAATGGAAGACAGGAATAAATAAAGGGGATGTAAATAACGTGCTGAAAATATCTAGCCTAGACAGGGCTCGCAGCAGTGGTTTCAAGCTGGATAAATTCGGATTCAGGAAGGATATATATATTAAAGCACTGGTTTGGTAATAGAGTTGTGGATGAGTGGAACAAACTCCCAAGAACAGTTATAGAGGCTAAAACGTTGTGTAGTTTTAAAAATAGGTTAGATAAATACATGATTGGGTCTGGGTGGGTGTGAGTTGGACCTGATTAGCTTGTTCTACTATGTCAGTTGCTGTGTTCCTTCTTTAAGTGAATGTGACCTGACCTGACTAGGTTGGGGCTTTGGCTTAAGCTGGTAGGAGACTTGGACGTGCCTTGCATGGGCCAGTAGGCCTGCTGCAGTGTTCCTTCTTTCTTATGTTCTTATGCTCTTAAAATAAGAAAAAAATTTGGAGTGAGTTAAACAAGTTAAGAAAGCCTAGGGAACGAATGGATTTGTCAGTTAAAAAAAATTTTACAGTGGGCTAGAAGAAGATAAATTATGTAACATCACAGTCACTAGTGAGATGGTTGTGAAGCAGATAGACAGACTGAAGCAAAATAAGTCGCCGGGTCCTGATGAGGTATTTTCAAGGGTTCTTAATTATGGAATGCAAAATGGAACTCTGTGAACCATTAACTAATATTTTTAATTTATCTCTTCAAACAGGTGTAGTGTCTGATATGTGGAAGATGGCTAATGTAATTCCTATTTTTAAAACAGGGGACAAGTCGTTACCGTCAAATTACCGCCCAATAAGCCTGACCTCAATTGTAGGCAAATTGCTAGAGTCAATTATAGCTGAGATTATAAGAAGCCATCTCGATAAGCATAGCTTGATTAATGATACTCAGCATGGATTCACAAGAGGCCGGTCTTGTCTAACTAATTTATTAACTTTCTTCAGTAAAGCTTTAGAGGCTGTTGACCACAATAAAGAATTTGATATTATTTACTTAGATTTTAGTAAGGCTTTTGATAGAGTTCCGCACCATAGACTGTTAAAGAAAGTGGCAGCTCATGGCATTGGGGGAAAAGTGCTCTCGTGGATCGAGTCATGGCTCACTGACAGGAAGCAGAGAGTGTCCATAAATGGGGTTAAATCCGAGTGGGGATCTGTAACAAGTGGCGTTCCACAGGGATCAGTCTTGGGCCCGTTGTTGTTTATAATATATATCAATGATCTTGATGAGGGAATTACTAGTGATATGAGCAAATTCGCCGATGACACAAAGATAGGTAGGATAATTGATTCAAACGTAGATGTTATGGAACTTCAGGAGGATTTAAACAAACTCTATTCTTGGTCAGAAAAGTGGCAGATGCAGTTCAATGTAGATAAATGCAAGGTTCTGAAGCTTGGGAGTGCCCATAACCCTAGTACTTATAAGTTAAATGATGTAGAACTTAGCCATACAGATTGCAAAAAGGACTTGGGGGTTATGGTGAGCAGCAACCTTAAACCAAGACAGCAATGCCTAAGCGTACGTAATAAGGCAAATAGATTACTGGGATTTATATCAAGAAGTGTAAGCAACAGAAGTCCAGAGGTCATACTGCAGCTTTATACATCATTAGTAAGGCCTCGCCTAGATTATGCAGCTCAGTTCTGGTCTCCGTATTACAAAATGGACATAAATTCGTTAGAAAACATTCAGCGTAGGATGACTAAATTAATACTTAGCATTAGAAATCTTCCTTATGAAGAAAGATTGAAGACTCTTAAGTTACATTCACTTGTTAGACGAAGAATGAGGGGAGACCTGATCGAAGTGTATAAGTGGAAGATAGGTATTAATAAAGAGGATATTAATAAGGTCTTGAGGATGTCTCTCCAAGAGAGAACCCGCAGTAATGGATTTAAATTAGATAAGTTTAGATTTAGAAAGGACATAGGAAAGTATTGGTTTGGAAATAGGGTAGTTGATGAGTGGAACAGTCTACCTAGTTGGGTTATTGAGGCTGGGACTTTGGGTAATTTCAAATCTAGGTTGGATAAGTACATGAGTGGGAGGGGTTGGATTTGAGTGGGACTTTCACATCAGAGCTTATTTCTTGGGTGGTATTGAAAATTGGGTTGGGCAAATGTTTTGTTAGTGGGATGAATTGTAAAGGACCTGCCTAGTATGGGCCAGCAGGCCTCCTGCAGTGTTCCTCCTTTCTTATGTTCTTATGTTCTTATGAGTAGGGGAGTTAGTAGATGGGGAGATGGAGGTATTGGGTAGATGGAGAGAATATTTTGAGGAACTTTTAAATGTCGACGAAGGAAGGGAGGAGGTAATTTCATGCACTGGCCAGGGAGGTATATCATCTTTTAGGAGTGAGGAAGAGCAGGATGTCAGTGTGGGGGAGGTGCGTGAGGCATTACGTAGATTGAAAGGGGGTAAAGCAGCTGGAACTTACGGGATCATGACAGAAATATTAAATGCAGGGGGAGACATAATGTTGGAGTGGTTGATATTTTTGTTTAATAAATGTATGAAAGAGGGGAAGGTACCTAGGGATTGGCAGAGAACATGTATAGTCCCTTTATATAAAGGGAAGGGGGACAAAAGAGATTGTAAAAATTATACAGGAATAAGTTTACTGAGTATACCAGGAAAAGTGTACATTAGGGTTATTATTGAATTAGAGGTAAGACAGAATGTAGAATTGCGGATGAGCAAGGAGGTTTTAGAGTGGGTAGGGGATGTGTAGATCAAGTGTTTACATTGAAGCATATATGTGAACAGTATTTAGATAAAGGTAGGAAGTTTTTATTGCATTTATGGATTTAGAAAAGGCATATGATAGAGTGGATAGGGGAGCAATGTGGTAAATGTTGCAAGTATATGGAATAGGTGGTAAGTTACTAAATGCTGTAAAGAGTTTTTATGAGGATAGTGAGGCTCAGGTTAGGGTGTGTAGAAGAGAGGGAGAATACTTCCCGGTAAAAGTAGGTCTTAGACGGGGATGTGTAATGTCACCATGGTTGTTTAATATATTTATAGATGGGGTTGTAAAAGAAGTAAATGCTAGGGTGTTCGGGAGACGGGTGGGATTAAAATTATGGGGAATCAAATACAAAATGGGAATTGACACAGTTACTTTTTGCTGATGATACTGTGCTTATGGGAGATTCTATAGAAAAATGCAAAGGTTAGTGAACGAATTTGGGAGTATGTGTAAAGGTAGAAAGTTGAAAGTGAACATAGAAAAGAGTAAGGTGATGAGAGTATCAACTGATTTAGATAAAGAAAAATTGGATATCAAATCGGGGAGGAGGAGTGTGGGAGAAGTGAATGTTTTCAGATATCTGGGAGTTGACGTGTCAGCGGATGGATTTATGAAGGATGAGGTTAATCATAAAACTTATGAAGGAAAAAAGATAAGTGGTGCATTGAGGTATATGTGGAGACAAAAAAAACGTTATCTGTGGAGGCAAAGAAAGGAATGCATGAAAGTATAGTAGTACCAACACTCTTGTATGGGTGTGAAGCTTGGGTTGTAAATGCTGCAGCGAGGAGGTGGTTAGAGGAAGTGGAGATGTCCTGTCCAAGGACGATGTGTGTGGTGGAAATATTATGCAGAAAATTCGGAGTGTGGAAATTAGGAGGTTTGGAGTTAATAAAAGTATTAGTCAAAGGGCTGAAGAAGAGTTATTGACGTGGTTTGGTCATTTAGAGAGAATGGATCAAAGTAGAATGACATGGAGAACATATAAATCTGTAGGGGAAGGAAGGCGGGGTAGGGGTCGTCCTCGAAAAGGTTGTGTGTGTGTGTGTGTGTGTGTGTGTGTGTGTGTGTGTGTGTGTGTGTGTGTGTGTGTGTGTGTGTGTGTGTGTCTGTGTGTGTGTGTGTGTGTGTGTGTGTGTTTGTGTGTGTGTGTGTGTGTGTGTGTGTGTGTGTGTGTGTGAGTGTGTGTGTGTGTGTATGTGTGCGTGTGTGTGTGTATGTATGTGCATTTATATACGCGTATGTATATACATTTAAAGTCAGGGAACTATTGTGCACGCTAGATACATCGATAACAACGGAAGTAGATAATGTCTCTTCATGGGTCCTGTGAGAGGGAGGGGAAACACTATGTTAGTAATTAGCTACAATAATCAGTCAAATTGTCAGACGACATAGGACAAGTGCCATAAATGTGCAAGGTAGAAAATTGTAGTCCCAGTATTTAAGAAAAAGAAGAGCCACATAGCTCTATACTACATGGGGCAATATCATTGATATTCAGAGTATATAAAGTTATGGAGAACAGTTTTAGGATAAATGTGGTGGAGAACCTGGGAAGAAGCAGCCTCATAACTAGCACTGATTTAGAGTTGGAAACCCTTACTCACAAATCTACTAAAGATCTATGACTAGGTTATAGATGTGAAGCATGCGACAGGACATAAACCTAGATTGTCTAGCAGGAATAGCAGGAAAGTCACTACAATTTATCAATGAACACTGAAATGGAGGGAAACAATGAACGATTTTCCTGGAAGAGTTGTCAGAATGGGTCCGTGTGACGAGTGGTGACGAGTGGTCCGTGTGACGAGTGGTGACGAGTGGTCCGTGTGACGAGTGGGACCAATATCATTTATGTATATAAACGACATGAGAGAAAAAAAGTATCCCTGTTTGCAGATGTGAAACTAATGAGTAGAATACAAAAGGGAACAGTATCTAGAAAGACGTCAAATGGGCATAGAAGGCTGTATTTCTTGTCTGACAAGTGTCTACTGGAATTACCAAAGACTGAGTAATACACCGAGCATATCACATGAGTCGCAAATCAACCGAATAATTGCCACAGCCAGCGCGCATCAGGCAAATACAATATCAGCTTCCAGGAACCAAAGCCAGGAATCATAACGATGTATATAATACTGAGAAGAATTGATGGTGTAGATTGGTTTGGGGACGGAAACCAGGAACACGCAGACACACCTGGAAGTTTAAAACTCATATGTGTCACAATAATGTTAAAAAGTATTTTTTTTAACCTGTCTTAGAATAGTTAGGAAGTAAAAGGATCTGGACACTGAAGTTTACCTGGAGTTTACCTGGAGAGAGTTCCGGGGGTCAACGCCCCCGCGGCCCGGTCTGAGACCAGGCCTCCTGGTGGATCAGAGCCTGATCAACCAGGCTGTTGCTGCTGGCTGCACGCAAACCAACATACGAGCCACAGCCCGGCTGATCCGGAACTGACTTTAGGTGCTTGTCCAGTGCCAGCTTGAAGACTGCCAGGGGTCTGTTGGTAATCCCCCTTATGTGTGCTGGGAGGCAGTTGAACAGTCTCGGGCCCCTGACACTTATTGTATGGTCTCTTAACGTGCTAGTGACACCCCTGCTTTTCATTGGGGGGATGGTGCATCGTCTGCCAAGTCTTTTGCTTTCGTAGTGGGTGATTTTCGTGTGCAAGTTCGGTACTAGTCCCTCTAGGATTTTCCAGGTGTATATAATCATGTATCTCTCCCTCCTGCGTTCCAGGGAATACAGGTTTAGGAACCTCAAGCGCTCCCAATAATTGAGGTGTTTTATCTCCGTTATGCGCGCCGTGAAAGTTATCTGTACATTTTCTAGGTCGGCAATTTCACCTGCCTTGAAAGGTGCTGTTAGTGTGCAGCAATATTCCAGCCTAGATAGAACAAGTGACCTGAAGAGTGTCATCATGGGCTTGGCCTCCCTAGTTTTGAAGGTTCTCATTATCCATCCTGTCATTTTTCTAGCAGATGCGATTGATACAATGTTATGGTCCTTGAAGGTGAGATCCTCCGACATGATCACTCCCAGGTCTTTGACGTTGGTGTTTCGCTCTATTTTGTGGCCAGAATTTGTTTTGTACTCTGATGAAGATTTAATTTCCTCATGTTTACCATATCTGAGTAATTGAAATTTCTCATCGTTGAACTTCATATTGTTTTCTGCAGCCCACTGAAAGATTTGGTTGATGTCTGCCTGGAGCTTTGCAGTGTCTGCAATGGAAGACACTGTCATGCAGATTCGGGTGTCATCTGCAAAGGAAGACACGGTGCTGTGGCTGACATCCTTGTCTATGTCGGATATAAGGATGAGGAACAAGATGGGAGCGAGTACTGTGCCTTGTGGAACAGAGCTTTTCACCGTAGCTGCCTCGGACTTTACTCTGTTGACGACTACTCTCTGTGTTCTGTTAGTGAGGAAATTATAGATCCATCGACCGACTTTTCCTGTTATTCCTTTAGCACGCATTTTGTGCGCTATTACGCCATGGTCACACTTGTCGAAGGCTTTTGCAAAGTCTGTATATATTACATCTGCATTCTTTTTGTCTTCTAGTGCATTTAGGACCTTGTCGTAGTGGTCCAATAGTTGAGACAGACAGGAGCGACCTGTTCTAAACCCATGTTGCCCTGGGTTGTGTAACTGATGGGTTTCTAGATGCGTGGTGATCTTGCTTCTTAGGACCCTTTCAAAGATTTTTATGATATGGGATGTTAGTGCTATTGGTCTGTAGTTCTTTGCTGTTGCTTTACTGCCCCCTTTGTGGAGTGGGGCTATGTCTGTTGTTTTTAGTAACTGTGGGACGACCCCCGTGTCCATGCTCCCTCTCCATAGGATGGAAAAGGCTCGTGATAGGGGCTTCTTGCAGTTCTTGATGAACAGAGAGTTCCATGAGTCTGGCCCTGGGGCAGAGTGCATGGGCATGTCATTTATCGCCTGTTCGAAGTCATTTGGCGTCAGGATAACATCGGATAGGCTTGTGTTAATCAAATTTTGTGGCTCTCTCATAAAAAATTCATTTTGATCTTCGACTCTCAGTCTGGTTAGCGGCTTGCTAAAAACTGAGTCATATTGGGACTTGAGTAGCTCACTCATTTCCTTGTTGTCATCTGTGTAGGACCCATCTTGTTTAAGTAGGGGCCCAATACTGGACGTTGTTCTCGATTTTGATTTGGCATAGGAGAAGAAATACTTTGGGTTTCTTTCGATTTCATTTATGGCTTTTAGTTCTTCCCGCGATTCCTGACTCCTAAAGGATTCTTTTAGCTTAAGTTCGATGCTTGCTATTTCTCTGACCAGTGTCTCCCTACGCATTTCAGATATATTGACCTCTTTTAGCCGCTCTGTTATTCTTTTCCGTCGCCTGTAAAGGGAGCGCCTGTCTCTTTCTGTTTTACATCTACTCCTCCTTTTTCTTAGAGGAATAAGCCTTGTGCATACATCGAGTGCTACCGAGTTAATCTGTTCTAGGCATAAGTTGGGGTCTGTGTTGCTTAGTATATCTTCCCAGCTTATATCGGTTAGGACTTGGTTTACTTGGTCCCACTTTATGTTTTTGTTATTGAAGTTGAATTTGGTGAATGCTCCCTCGTGACTAATCTCATTATGTCGGTCTGGGGCTCCGCGCATACATGACTGAACCTCAATTATGTTGTGATCTGAGTATATTGTTTTTGATATGGTGATATTTCTTATCAGATCATCATTGTTAGTGAAGATGAGGTCTAGTGTATTCTCCAGTCTAGTAGGCTCTATTATTTGCTGGTTTAAATTGAATTTTGTGCAGAGATTTAAAAGCTCGCGTGAGTGTGAGTTTTCATCAGAGCTGCCTCCTGGTGTTATTACTGCAACAATATTATTTGCTATATTCCTCCATTTTAGGTGCCTTAAGTTGAAATCCCCCAGGAGCAAGATGTTGGGTGCAGGAGCTGGAAGGTTTTCCAGACAGTGGTCAATTTTTAACAGCTGTTCCTGGAATTGCTGGGATGTTGCATCCGGAGGCTTGTAGACTATCACAATGACTAGGTTTTGGTTCTCGACCTTTACTGCTAAAACTTCCACTACATCATTTGAGGCATTTAGCAGTTCTGTGCAAACAAGTGACTCTGCAATGTACAGGCCAACCCCCCCCTTTTGCCTGTTCACTCTGTCACATCTGTATAGGCTGTAACCTGGGATCCATATTTCGTTGTCCAAGTGATCCTTTATGTGGGTCTCAGTGAAAGCCGCGAACATTGCCTTTGCCTCTGCAAGCAGTCCACGGATGAAAGGTATTTTGTTGTTTGTTGCTGGCTTTAGACCCTGTATATTTGCAAAGAAGAATGTTATCGGACTGGTGGTATTGTTGGTACTGGGGGGGGATTTTTTTTCCGGCATTAGTATCTGTATCTGTTGGTTTGGAGTGGAGGCCATCGACTGTGGTTCCACTCCAGGAATGACTGGATTTGGTGTACGATTTCTGCCATTTCCTGCCAGTTTTTTTTCCTTCCTGGCACTAAAAAACCTCTCCCTCTTGAGTGGCTGTGGCTACCCAGGTTTTCCCATGGCCTGGATGTTTTGTATCTTTTTGTCCCCTTTAGATGGTATGCCTGGCAATTTAAGTTATAGCACAGTCTTTCCTGTACTGAAGAGGTACACAGTTCAGGGTGAAAAAGCTTACAGGAAGGGAGTTTGCATTTTCCTGTTGTCATATGGGCATGGCATTTCCTAGGGTGGTCATAGTTGCACGTCCCATCTGTTTTTCCAGATTTCCCATGCCAGCAGATACCGAGTGCATAGTATGTGCACAGGCTTGGTTTCCGTTTGCCTTGGGTTTCTGTGACTGTATTCCCTGTTGGTGCATGTTTCCCTGTCTTACTTCTATCCTCCCTAGCACCAACAATGGAGCTCCCACCATTTGTTTTTGGTAATATATCCTCACTATTGCTAGTGGAGTCCTCTTGTTTGCTATTTCCTGCGGTATTTCTAGTTTGCAATATTGGTTTTATCTTATCTTTGACTACACTTGTTTCCCTACTATGGCTCCTGTCCCCTATGAGGTCATTCATATGTATTCCTTCCTGCGTATAATTCCCGACTACCTGGACAAAATCTCCAGCTTCACCATTACTGTCTCCCAGGACAGCATCTCCAGCTTCCCCATTACTGTCTCCCAGGACAGCATCTCCAGCTTCACCATTACTGTCTCCCAGGACAGCACCTCCAGCTTCCCCATTACTGTCTCCCAGGACAGCACTATCAGCCCCCCATTTACTGACTACCAGGACATCATCTCCAGCCTTACAGTTTCTGACTACATGGCCAGTATCAAGGGCAGTACCATTCAGCCCGGACTTTTTATGTTCCCATCTGTTGTAGAAAGCTTCCAGGTTTTCTATGAAAGCAGCTTTGATGTTGACCTCTTTTAATACCCTTGTGATTTTAGTCCACAGATTTATCTCATTTGGGCATACCCAAAAACACTTCCCTGTTTTAATACTGCTTGTAGCTAGTTCTTGGATATCTGCACAAGGGGCGTGACACCAATTTCCACAGAAATGACAATTTATGCATGTGGAAGCCCGTTTGTTTGACTGACCACAGACTACACACAGCTTCATAATGATTTGAATGGTTGATTTACTGCAATTCTACTAGCAACCTCTTGAATATTCTATTAATAACCTGCTAGGTGGTGCACAACGAAACCGTTTGAAACCAGTCCAGGGTTCGGACCAGTCAAGGGTTCGGACCAGTCAAGGGTTCGGACCAGTCAAGGGTTCGGACCAGTCTATCTGATCTGATCAGTGGGTCACTTATTTAAACCATACTGGTCGGTGATTTGAGCTAACACATGAAGGATCTACTGGAAATTATCTACCCGAGTAATATGTGATTTGATTGATACAAAAGTATAACTTGCGTGTTGAAGAGCCGGTGACTGCTGGCACTCCTACAATGACGAACGGTCGAGCCTCCACCTTTGTTTATCAATCGCTGTATCTAGCTTCTCTATTTTTTTTTTTTTTTTTTTTTTTTTTCCGTCTCCACCACAATAAATGCTATATTATCACTATAGTTGACTGGTGCAAATTTTGGAGGAAGGGCGCTTTTTCTGTAGTAATAATTGCTTCTCGTTGTGTATATTGCGACCGCTGGTAACTACAGGTTATATGAAATTCACAGTAACGTCTGGTATTTCAAGAAAAAGAAACTAATGAAAGTCACTCCACTCCACTAAGTACCATTATAATACTGGTTAGTTGCTACTACAACACTGTATTCTGCTATTCACTGGTATCACTAGATTATATGCGAGTACACTAGCAGGCCAGGAAGATTATTAAAAACAGCTGACCTGTGGTAAGTTTCTGGCGACTTCTGGCACCTGCCTCTATAGGCTTATCACTTCATTTACAAATTCACCTGTTTTCAAATGACACTTTAGCCTTTATCATCAATATACTAGGGAGCCACTGTAGTATACACTATACACTATGTATACTCAATGCTTTCAGGGAGACTTTCTTTCCTCTGACACAAAGTTCAATATTATTATTTTTCCACACGGGACAGGCCTATGATTCCCCTCTGGCAGTAAACTCTGCTAGGTAGTGCACACAATTCTCCTTTTTTTTACTCAGTATATAATGTTTTCCGCCCAAGATTGGTTCCAGGCGCTAGAGGGATGTATCGTATAGGATTGATGACACAAATTAAAGTTCTAGCACGTAAGAGCGACAGTGAAAACACCAGAAAACCGGGAGCACAACGAGGCACGCTGACACGCTGACACGCTGGTTATAAAAGTGGTGGAAATTATGTATTTTCTAAGGTACGATGGGGCATCCGATATCACGAAAGTATGATCCCAATAACTGCCGGGGCCAGGAGCTGACACTCAACCCCTGCAACCTCATATAGATGAGTGCATATATAGAAGAGAGGGTGCGTGCGCGCACACACACACACACACACATATATATATATATATATATATATATATTTATATATATATATATATATATATATATATATATATATATATATATATATATATATATATATATATATATATATATATATATATATATATACATACACACACACACACAGGTAAGGCACTGCAATGGATCAGAGAATACCTGACAGGGAGGCAACAACGAGTCATGGTACCTGACGAGGTGTCAGAGTGGGTGCCTGTGACAAGCGGGGTTCCACAGGGGTCAGTCCTAGGACCTGTGCTGTTCTTGGTATATGTGAACTACATAACGGAAGAGATAGACTCAGAAGTGTCCTTGTTTGCAGATGATGTGAAGTTAATGAGAAGAATCAAATCGGATGAGGATCAGGCAGGACTACAAGGAGACCTGGACAGGCTACAAGCCTGGTCCAGCAACTGGCTCCTTGAGTTTAACCCTGCCAAATGCAAAGTCATGAAGTTTGGGGAAGGGCAAAGAAGGCCGCAGACACAATATAGTTTAGATGGCCAAAGTCTGCAAACCTCACTCAAGGAAAAAGATCTGGGGGTGAGTATAACACCGAGCATATCTCCTGAGGCACACCTCAATCAGAAAACTGCTGCAGCATACGGGCGCCTGGCAAACCTACGGATAGCGTTCCGATACCTCAGTAATAATTCGTTCAAGACTCTGTATACCATTTACGTCAGGCCCATACTGGAGTATGCAGCACCAGTTTGTAATCCACACCTAGTCAAGCACGTCAAGAAATTAGAGAAAGTGCAAAGGTTTGTAACAAGACTAGTCCCAGAGCTACGGGGATTGTCCTACGAAGAAAGGTTGAGGGAAATAGGCCTGACGACACTGGAGGACAGGAGGGTCAGGGGAGACATGATAAGGACATTTAAAATACTGCGCGGAATAGACAAGGTGGACAAAGACGGGATGTTCCAGAGAAGGGACACAGACACAAGAGGTCACAATTGGAAGGTGAAGATTCAGATGAATCAAAGGGATGTTAGGAAGTATTTCTTCAGTCATAGAGTATTCAGGCCGTGGAATAGCCTAGAAAGTAACGTAGTGGAGGCGGGAACCATACATAGTTTTAAGGCGAGGTATGATAAAGCTCATAGGGCAGGGAGAGAGAGGACCTAGTAGCAATCAGCGAAGAGGCGGGGCCAGGAGCTCGGACTCGACCCCCGCAACCTCAACTAGGTGAGTACACACACACACACACGTTCAAGACACTGTACACTGTGTATGTTAGGCCCATACTGGAGTATGCAGCACCAGTCTGGAACCCACACCTGGTCAAGCACGTGAAGAAGTTAGAGAAAGTACAAAGGTTTGCAACAAGGCTAGTCCCAGAGCTCAATGGAATGTCGTACGAGGAAAGGTTAAGGGAAATCGAACTGACGACACTGGAGGACAGAAGGGTCAGGGGAGACATGATAACGACATACAAGATACTGCGGGGAATAGACAAGGTGGACAGAGATAGGATGTTCCAGAGAGGGGACACAGGGACAAGGGGTCACAACTGGAAGCTGAAGACTCAGACGAGTCACAGGGACGTTAGGAAGTATTTCTTCAGTCATAGAGTTGTCAGCAAGTGGAATAGCCTAGCAAGTGAAGTAGTGGAGGCAGGAACCATACATAGTTTTAAGAAGAGGTATGACAAAGCTCAAGAAGCAGAGAGAGAGAGGATCCAGTAGCGATCAGTGAAGAGGCGGGGCCAGGAGCTGAGTCTCGACCCCTGCAACCACAATTAGGTGAGTACAATTAGGTGAGTACACAAACACACACACACACAAATCAACCTGACGACACTGGAGGACAGGAGAGATAGGGGCGACATGATAACGACATACAAAATACTGAGAGGAATTGACAAGGTGGACAAAGACAGGATGTTCCAGAGATGGGACACAGCAACAAGAGGACAGAGTTGGAAGTTGAAGACACAGATGAATCACAGGGATGTTAGGAAGTATTTCTTCAGCCACAGAGTAGTCAGGAAGTGGAATAGTTTGTGAAGCGATGTAGTGGAGGCAGGATCCATACATAGCTTTAAGCAAAGGTATGATAAAGCTCACATTTCAGGGAGAGTGACCTAGTAGCGATCAGTGAAGAGGCGGGGCCAGGAGCTTGGACTCGACCCCTGCAACCTCAACTAGGTGAGTACAACTAGGTGAGTACACACACGCATACACACACACACACACGTTTAGACATCTGAGTAAGGAGTCATTCACGACATTGTACACAGTGTACGTAAGGCCTATACTGGAATATGCAGCGCCAGTATGGAACCCTCACTAGTCAAACACGTCAAGAAATTGGAGAAAGTGCAAAAATTTGCAACACGATTAGTCCCGGAACTGAGGGTGTCTTATGAGGAGAGGTTAAGGGAACTCAACCTGATGGCACTAGAGGATAGGAGGGATAGAGGGGACATGATAACAACGTATAATATACTAAGAGGCATTGACAACGTGGACAAGGATCGAATGTTTCAGAGATGGGATACAGAAACACGGGGACACAATTGGAAACTGAAAACCCAGATGAGTCATAGGGATGTCAGGAAGTATTTCTTTAGTCTTTGAGTTGTCATGAACTGGAATAATCTGGAGAGTGAAGTAGTGGAAGCAAGTTCCATAAATAGCTTTAAGAAGAGGTATGACAAATATCATGGAGCAGGGAGAGAGTGAATTAGTATCGACCAGTGAAGAGGCGGGGCTAGGAGCTATGACTCGACCCCTGCAACCACATATAGGTGAGTACATATAGGTGAGTACACACACACACACACACACACACACACACACACACACACACACACACACAAACACACGCACACGCACACACACACACACATGCACACACACACACACACACACACACACACACACACACACACACACACACACACACACACACACACACACACACACACACACACACACATGGTGACAGCAGTAAGACAAGAGAGAGAGGGGTGGGTGGATTGCATTTTCTTGGACTGCAAGAAGACGTTTGACACAGTTCCACACAAGAGATTGGTGCAAAAACTGGAGGACCAAGCAGGGATAACAGGGAAGGCACTACAATGGATCAGGGAATACTTGTCAGGAAGACAGCAGCGAGTCATGGTACGTGGCGAGGTGTCAGAGTGGGCACCTGTGACCAGCGGGGTCCCGCAGGGGTCAGTCCTAGGACCAGTGCTGTTTCTGGTATTTGTGAACGACATGACTGAAGGAATAGACTC
Organism: Cherax quadricarinatus; assembly: GCF_038502225.1. NCBI lineage: Eukaryota > Metazoa > Arthropoda > Malacostraca > Decapoda > Parastacidae > Cherax > Cherax quadricarinatus. Next base: position 16,002,982 of record NC_091381.1, read on the forward strand.
TGAGGTGTCCCTGTTTGCAGATGACGTGAAGTTGATGAGAAGAATTCACTCGATCGAAGACCAGGCAGAACTAGAAAGGGATCTGGACAGGCTGCAGACCTGGTCCAGCAATTGGCTCCTGGAGTTCAATCCCACCAAGTGCAAAGTCATGAAGATTGGGGAAGGGCAAAGAAGGCCGCAGACGGAGTACAGTCTAGGGGGTCAGAGACTACAAACCTCACTCAAGGAAAAAGATCTTGGGGTGAGTATAACACCAGGCACATCTCCTGAAGCGCACATCAACCAAATAACTGCTGCAGCATATGGGCGCCTGGCAAACCTCAGAACAGCATTCCGACATCTTAATAAGGAATCATTCAGGACCCTGTACACCGTGTACGTTAGGCCCATATTGGAGTATGCGGCACCAGTTTGGAACCCACACCTATCCAAGCACGTGAAGAAACTAGAGAAAGTGCAAAGGTTTGCAACAAGACTAGTCCCAGAGCTAAGAGGCATGTCCTACGAGGAGAGGTTAAGGGAAATCAACCTGACGACACTGGAGGACAGGAGAGATAGGGGGGACATGATAACGACATACAAAATACTGAGAGGAATTGACAAGGTGGACAAAGACAGGATGTTCCAGAGATTGGACACAGTAACAAGGGGACAAGTTGGAAGCTGAAGACACAGATGAATCACAGGGATGTTAGGAAGTATTTCTTCAGCCACAGAGTAGTCAGTAAGTGGAATAGTTTGGGAAGCGATGTAGTGGAGGCAGGATTCATACATAGCTTTAAGCAGAGGTATGATAAAGCTCACGGCTCAGGGAGAGTGACCTAGTAGCGATCAGTGAAGAGGCTGGGCCAGGAGCTCGGACTCGACCCCCGCAACCTCAACTAGGTGAGTACAACTAGGTGAGTACACAAACACACACACACACACAAATACACACACACACACACACACACACACACACACTCACAAACACACACACACACACACACACACACACACACACACATACACACACACACACATACACACACACACACATTTGGTGTATGTGAACGACATGACGGAAGGGTTAGACTCAGAAGTGTCCCTGTTTGCAGATGATGTGAAGTTAATGAGGAGAATTAAATCTGATGAGGACCAGGCAGGACTTCAAAGAGACCTGGACAGACTGGACACCTGGTCCAGCAAATGACTTCTCGAATTTAACCCTGCCAAATGCAAAGTCATGAAGATAGGGGAAGGGCACAGAAGACCACAGACAGAGTATAGGCTAGGTGGCCAAAGACTGCAAACCTCACTCAAGGAGAAAGATCTTGGGGTGAGTATAACACCGAGCATGTCTCCGGAAGCACACATCAATCAGATAACTGCTGCAGCATATGGGCGCCTGGCAAACCTGAGAACAGCATTCCAATACCTTAGTAAGGAATCATTCAAGACACTGTACACCGTGTATGTCAGGCCCATACTGGAGTATGCAGCACCTGTTTGGAACCCGCACTTGATAAAGCACGTCAAGAAACTAGAGAAAGTACAAAGGTTTGCGACAAGGTTAGTTCCAGAGCTAAGGGGAATGTCCTATGAAGAAAGATTAAGGGAAATCGGCCTGACCACACTGGAGGACAGGAGGGTCAGGGGAGACATGATAACGACATATAAAATACTGCGTGGAATAGACAAGGTGGACAAAGACAGGATGTTCCAGGGAGGGGACACAGAAACAAGAGGCCACAATTGGAAGTTGAAGACACAAATGAGTCAGAGAGATAGTAGGAAGTATTTCTTCAGTCATAGAGTTGTAAGGCAGTGGAATAGCCTAGAAAATGACGTAGTGGAGGCAGGAACCATACACAGTTTTAAGACGAGGTTTGATAAAGCTCATGGAGCGGGGAGAGAGAGGGCCTAGTAGCAACCTGTGAAGAGGCGGGGCCAGGAGCTAGGACTCGACCCCTGCAACCACAAATAGGTGAGTACAAATAGGTGAGAGTACACAGCGAAACACGCTATTCCAATACAACCCACAATCCACACGTACAGCCCCCACCCCACACTATGCTGTAGAATACCACAGCACACTGCCAGGTTCCCCACCCCCACAGACCCTCAGATCACAGTGTTGGAGAGGAAACTGATGGTATGGTACACCAAAGGCTGATGGAATAACAAATAAATGGGGGTAGTGGTACGAAAGAATCGAAGAGGTGTCACCGGACATAATAGCTCTCACAGAAACCAAGCTCACAGGAATGATAACAGATGCCATCTTTCCATCGGGATATCAGATCCTGAGGAAAGACAGAGAGGGTAGGGGAGTGGGACTGCTCATCAAAACCAATGGGATTTTGATGAGATGGAGAGAGGAGACAGAGGAGAAGCAAGATATTACATTGTAGGAACACTTCAGTCTGGAAGGCCCTAGGTGGTAATTGCAGTAATGTATAACCTACCACAGAACAGCATGAGGCCAAGGCAAGAATATGATGAGTGTAAGAGAGCAATAGTTGACACACTGGCTGATGTGGCAATTAAGGCTCATGCGAGCAGGGCAAAGATTCTGATTGTTGGTTACTTTAATCGTAAGGAAATTGACTGGGAGAATTGGGAGCCACATGAGGGCCTAAAAACGTAGAGAGCTAAGATAATGGGGTAGGTACTAGAAAACTTCGTGTACCAACACGTAAGAGACACTACCAGAGTGAGAGAAGAGGATGAACCAGCAAGACTGGACCTAGTATTCACCTTAATTAGCACAGATATTGAGGACAATACATATGAAATATGCCTAAAGGCCAGTGATCATGTGGTTCTGAGCTTCGAATACATACTGGAATTACAAGTGGAGAGCTAAGCAGGACGGGCAGGACGAATGAAGCCAAACTACAAGAGAGGGGACTACACAGCCATGAATAAATTCCTGCATGGGGTTTAGTGGGACAGAGAACTGACAGGGAAGGCAGTAAATGAGATGATGGAATAAGTGACAATATGCAAGGAAGGTGAGGAGAGGTTTGCACCCAAGAGTAACAGAAATAAAGAGAAAGCCAGGATGAGCCAATGGTTAACCAAAGATGTAGAGAGGCTCAAACCAAGTGTGTTAGAAAATGGAAGAAGTATAGAAGGCAAAGGAACCAGGAGAATAAGGAGCGCAGTCGTTGAGCCAGAAATGAATATGCATAGGTAAGAAGGGAGTCCCAACGACAATACGAAAATGACATTGCAGCGATTTAAAGAAGTGTTCACAGAGGAGACAGAAAGGTCTCCAGAAAGATTGAAAGGTGGGGTACACCATCAAAGGTTGGACATAATACATACAACCGAGGAAGAACTAAAGAGGCTGCTAAGCGAGCTAGACACCTTAAAGGCGATGGGGCCAGATAACATCTCTCCATGGGTCCTGAGAGATGGAGAAAAGGTGCTATGTGTACCACTAACAACAATCTTTAACACAACTATCGAAGCAGAGAGACTACCTGAGGTATAGAAGACAGCAAATGTAGTTCCAATTTAAAAAACAAGAGGACACAGACACGAAGCATTAAACTACAGACCAGTGCCACTGACGTGTATAGTATATGCAAATCGGATGAGGATCAGGCAGGACTACAAAGAGACCTGGACAGGCTACAAGCCTGGTCCAGCAACTGGTTCCTTGAGTTTAACCCTGCCAAATGCAAAGTCATGAAGATTGGGGAAGGGCAAAGAAGACCGCAGACACAATATAGTTTAGATGGCCAAAGATTGCAAACCTCACTCAAGGAAAAAGATCTGGGGGTGAGTATAACACCGAGCATATCTCCTGAGGCGCACATCAATCAGATAACTGCTGCAGCATACTGGCGCCTGGCAAACCTACGGATAGCGTTTCGATACCTCAGTAAGGATTCGTTCAAGACTCTGTATACCATTTACGTCATGCCCATACTGGAGTATGCAGCACCAGTTTGGAAACCACACCTAGTCAAGCACAAATACACACACATGCACACACACACACACACACACACACACACACACACACACACACACACACACGCACACATGCACACACACATACATGCCCACACACACACACACACACACACACACACACACACACACACACACACACACACACACACACACACACACACACACACACACACACACACACACACACACACACACACACACACACACACACACACACACACACACACAATTATAAAAACAGAGATTATTCGAAGAAAAGAATATTCAGAGGCAATACAAAAATGATATATCACCGAAAGCTAAGTCTGACAAGAAGCATTTGTATAGTCACCTCAGGAGGAAAACAACAGTCAAGGACCAGGTAATCAGGGTGTGGAAGGAAGGAAGGGAGCTCACAAGAAACGACTGAGAAGTATGCAAGGAGCTGAACATAAGATTTAATGAAGTATATATTGTGGAGACAGGAAGGACTCCGGAAAGCCAGAATAGTGGGGTACTCCAACAAGTGTTGGACGAAATACACATATCTGTGGTGTGGAGCACCTAGAAAGCGACAATCTCTATACACGACAACTGGCATGGTGTCACACACCTACTGGAGTTTTATGAGAAGGTAATGGAAGACAAGAGAGAGTGGGGTGGGTAAACTGCATTTTCTTGGATTTCAAAAAGGCATTCGACACAGTTCTTCACATGAGAGTAGGCAAAAACTAGAGGATCAGGCATGCATAACTGGAAAGACACTGCAATGGATCAGAGAATACAGGGAGGTAACAACGAGCCATGGTAAGTGACGAAGTGTCAGAGTGGACACCTGTGACGAGCGGAATTTCACAGGGGTCAGTCCTAGGACAGGTCCTGTTTCTGGCATCTGTGAGTAACATGACGGACGGGATAAACTAAGAAGTGTCGCTACCTGCCGATGAGGGAAGTTAATGAGAAAAATTAAATCGAATGAGGATAAGGCAAGACTACAAAGAGGCCTGGACAGGCTGCAAGCCTTGTCCAGCAACAGGCACCTGGAATTTTACCCAACTAAATGTAAAGTGATGAAAATCTGGCAAGTGGAAAGAAGACCGCAGACAGAATACAGGCTATGGGACAAAAGACTGCAAACCTCACCCAAGAAAAAGGATCTTGGAGTGAGTATAATTCCTACTGCACCTCCTGAGGGGCACATCAACAAGATAACTGGAGTAGGATATGAGCACCTGGCAAATCTAAGAATAGCATTCCGACACCTCAGTAAGGAATCTCCCAAGAGTTTGTACACCGTGTACTTCAGGCCCATATTGAAGCATGCATCACCAGTTCGGAACCTACACCTTGTCAAGCACTTCAAGAAATTAGAGAAAGTGCAAAATTTTCCAATAAGACTAGTCCAGAAGCGATGGGAAATGTCCTACGAAGAAATGTTAAGCGAAATTCACCTGACAACACAGGAGGATAGGAGGGATAAGGGATATACGATAACTATATATTAATACTGCGATGAATTGGCTAGGTGGACAAAGAGTGGATGAGCCATATGCAGTGTGAGCCATGTGCAGTATGAGCCATAAGCAGTACCAGCCATGTGCAGTAAGAGCCATGTGCACTGTGAGCCATGTACTCACCTAGTTGTATTCACCTAGTTGAGGTTGCAGGGGTCGAGTCCAAGCTCCTGGCCCCGCCTCTTCACTGTCGCTACTAGGTCACTCTCCCTGAACCGTGACCTTTATCATACCTCTGCTTAAAGCTATGTATGGATCCTGCCTCCACTACATCGTTTCCTAAACTATTCCACTTCTTGACTACTCTGTGGCTGAAGAAATACTTCCTAGCATCCCAGTGATTAATCCGTGTCTTCAACTTCCAACTCTGTCCTCTTGTTGCTGTGTCCCACATCTGGAACATCCTGTCTTTGTCTACCTTGTCAATTCCTCTCAGTATTTTGTATGTCGTTATCATGTCCCCCCTATCTCTTCTGTCCTGCAGTGTCGTCAGGTTGATTTCCCTTAACCTCTCCTCGTAGGACATACCCCATAGCTCTGGGACTAGTCTTGTTGCAAACCTTTGCACTTTCTCTAGTTTCTTCACGTGCTTGGCTAGGTGTGGGTTCCAAACTGGTGCCGCATACTCCAATATGGGCCTAACGTACACGGTGTACAGGGTCCTGAATGATTCCTTATTAAGATGTCGGAATGCTGTTCTGAGGTTTGCTAGGCGCCCATATGCTGCAGCAGTTATTTGGTTGACGTGCGCTTCAGGAGATGTGCCTGGTGTTATACTCACCCCAAGATCTTTTTCCTTGAGTGAGGTTTGTAGTCTCTGGTACCCTAGACTGTACTCCGTCTGCGGTCTTCTTTGCCATGTGCAGTATGAGCTATGTTCAGTATGAGCCATATGCAGTTTGAGCTATGTGCAGTATGAGCCATGTGCAATGTGAGCCATGTGCAGTATGAGCCATGTTCAGTGTGAGCCATTTTCAGTATGAGCCATGTCCAGTATGAGCCATGTGCAGTATGAGCAATGTTCAGTATGAGCCATATTCAGTATGTGCTATGTATAGTATGAGCCAAGTTCAGTATGAGCCATGTTCAGTGTGAGCCATGTTCAGTGTCAGCCATGTCCAGTATGAGTCATATACAGTATGAGAAATGAGCAGAGTAAGTCATGTGCAGTATGTGCCATGTACAGTGCGAGCCATGTGCAGTATCAGCCATGTGCAATATAAACCAAGTGAAATATGAACCATGTGCATTATCAGCCACGTGCAGTACGAGCCACGTGCAGTACGAGACACGTGCAGTACGAGCCACGTGCAGTACGAGCCCCGTGCAGTACGAGGGACGTGCAGTACGAGCCACGTGCAGTACGAGCCACGTGCAGTACGAGCCACGTGCAGTACGAGCCCCGTGCAGTACGAGCCACGTGCAGTACGAGCCCCGTGCAGTACGAGCCACGTGCAGTACGAGCCACGTGCAGTACGAGCCCCGTGCAGTACGAGCCACGTGCAGTACGAGCCACGTGCAGTACGAGCCACGTGCAGTACGAGCCACGTGCAGTACGAGCCCCGTGCAGTACGAGCCACGTGCAGTACGAGCCACGTGCAGTACGAGCCAGGTGCAATGTGAGCCATGTGCATTATGAGACATATGCAGTGAGAGCCATGTGCAGTGTGAGCCATGTGCAGAGTGAGCGATGTGCATTGTGAGCAATGTGCAGTATGAGCCATGTGCAATGTAAGCCATGCTCAGTAAGAGCCATGTGCAGTATGAACCATGTGCAGAATGAGCCATGTGCAATATGATCCATGTGCAATATAAACCAAGTGAAATATGAACCATGTGCAGTATGAGGCATGTGCATTATCAGCCACGTGCAGTACGAGCCACGTGCAGTACGAGCCACGTGCAGTACGAGCCACGTGCAGTACGAGCCCCGTGCAGTACGAGCGACGTGCAGTACGAGCCACGTGCAGTACGAGCCACGTGCAGTACGAGCCACGTGCAGTACGAGCCCCGTGCAGTACGAGCCACGTGCAGTACGAGCCCCGTGCAGTACGAGCCACGTGCAGTACGAGCCACGTGCAGTACGAGCCCCGTGCAGTACGAGCCACGTGCAGTACGAGCCACGTGCAGTACGAGCCACGTGCAGTACGAGCCACGTGCAGTACGAGCCACGTGCAGTACGAGCCACGTGCAGTACGAGCCCCGTGCAGTACGAGCCACGTGCAGTACGAGCCACGTGCAGTACGAGCCACGTGCAGTACGAGCCCCGTGCAGTACGAGCCACGTGCAGTACGAGCCCATGCAGTACGAGCCACGTGCAGTACGAGCCACGTGCAGTACGAGCCCCGTGCAGTACGAGCCACGTGCAGTACGAGCCACGTACAGTACGAGCCCCGTGCAGTACGAGCCACGTGCAGTACGAGCCACGTGCAGTACGAGCCCCGTGCAGTACGAGCCACGTGCAGTACGAGCCACGTGCAGTACGAGCCACGTGCAGTACGAGTCACGTGCAGTACGAGCCACGTGCAGTACGAGCCACGTGCAGTACGAGCCACGTGCAGTACGAGCCCCGTGCAGTACGAGCCACGTGCAGTACGAGCCCCGTGCAGTACGAGCCCCGTGCAGTACGAGCCACGTGCAGTACGAGCCACGTGCAGTACGAGCCACGTGCAGTACGAGCCACGTGCAGTACGAGCCACGTGCAGTACGAGAGACGTGCAGTACGAGCCACGTGCAGTACGAGCCCCGTGCAGTACGAGCCCCATGCAGTACGAGCCACGTGCAGTACGAGCCACGTGCAGTACGAGCCCCGTGCAGTACGAGCCACGCCCAGTACGAGCCACGTCCAGTACGAGCCCCGTGCAGTACGAGCCACGTGCAGTACGAGCCACGTGCAGTACGAGCCACGTGCAGTACGAGCCACGTGCAGTACGAGTCACGTGCAGTACGAGCCCCGTGCAGTACGAGCCCCATGCAGTACGAGTTACGTGCAGTACGAGCCACGTGCAGTACGAGCCACGTGCAGTACGAGCCACGTGCAGTACGAGCCACGTGCAGTACGAGCCACGTGCAGTACGAGCCACGTGCAGTACGAGCCACGTGCAGTACGAGCCACGTGCAGTATGAAACAAGCGCACTATAAACCATTTATTTATTTTTATTTATTTATTTATTAATTTGAACATGATACAGTGAAGTACAAAGGAATACAGTTATTACAGTGCAACATGCCAATGCCCCTGGTATGCGGAGCATTATGGGCAGACTTATGGGCAGACTTAAAGTTAACTTAAGATTAACTAAGCAATGATATATTCAGTGGTAAAAACATTATTGTAAACAGATAACAATTTAGCACAAATGAGTATTACAAAGACAGGTCATATGATCATTTAATGTGTTGCTGAGCAACACAGCATAAGTCATGTGCAGTATGAACCATGAGCAGTATGAGCCATGTGCAGTATGAACCATGTGCAGTATGAACCATGTGCAGTATGAACCATGTGCAATATGAACCATGTGCAGTATGAACCATGTGCAGTATGAACCATGTGCAGTATGAACCATGTGCAGTATGAACTATGTGCAGTATTAACTATGTGCAGTATGAACCATGTGCAGTATGAACCATGTGCAGTATGAACCATGTGCAATATGAACTATGTGCAGTATGAACTATGTGCAGTATGAACTATGTGCAGTATGAACCATGTGCAGTATGAACCATGTGCAGTATGAACCATGTGCAGTATGAACCATGTGCAGTATGAACCATGTGCAGTATGAACCATGTGCAGCATGAACCATGTGCAGTATGAACCATGTGCAGTATGAACCATGTGCAGTATGAACCATGTGCAGTATGAACCATGTGCAGTATGAACTATGTGCAGTATGAACCATGTGCAGTATGAGATATGTTCAGTATGAGCCATATGCATTTTGAGCCATGTGCAGTATGATCCATGTGCAGTGTGAGCCATGTCCAGTATGAGCCATGTGCAGTATGAACCATGTGCAATATGAACCATGTGCAGTATGAACCATGTGCAGTATGAACCATGTGCAGTATGAACTATGTGCAGTATGAACTAAGTGCAGTATGAACAATGTGCAGTATAAACCATGTGCAGTATGAACCATGTGCAGTATGAACTATGTGCAGTATGAACAATGTGCAGTATAAACCATGTGCAGTATGAACCATGTGCAGTATGAACCATGTGCAGTATGAACTATGTGTAGTATGAACAATGTGCAGTATGAACAATGTGCAGTATGAACCATGTGCAGTATGAACTATGTGCAGTATGAACTATGTGCAGTATGAACCATGTGCAGTATGAACCATGTGCAGTATGAACTATGTGCAGTATGAACTATGTGCAGTATGAACCATGTGCAGTATGAACCATGTGCAGTATGAACCATGTGCAGTATGAACCATGTGCAGTATGAACTATGTGCAGTATGAACAATGTGCAGTATGAACCATGTGCAGTATGAACTATGTGCAGTATGAACTATGTGCAGTATAAACCATGTGCAGTTTGAACCATGTGCAGTATGAACCATGTGCAGTATGAACTATGTGCAGTATGAACTATGTGCAGTATAAACCATGTGCAGTATGAACCATGTGCAGTATGAACCATGTGCAGTATGAACCATGTGCAGTATGAACCATGTGCAGTATGAGCCATGTGCATTATTAGCTATGTGCAGTATGAGCCATATGCAGTATGAACCATGTGTAGTATGAATCATGCACAGTATAAACCATATGCAGTACGAGCCATGTGCAGTTTGAGTCATGTGCAGTATGAACTAGGTGCAGTATGAGCCATGTGCAGTGTGAGTCATGTGCAGTATCAAATATATGCAGTATGCACTTTGTGCAGTGAGTCATGTGCAGTATGAGTAATATGCAGTTTGATTCAGGTGCAGTATGAGTCATGTACAGTATGAACCATGTGCAGTATGAGTCAAGTGCAGTATGAACCATGTGCAGAATGAGTCATGTGCAGCATGAGCCACGCCCAGTATGAGTCATGTGCAGTATGAGTCATGTGCAGTTAGGGTCAGGTGCAGTATGAGTCATGTGTAGTTTGAGTCATGTGCAGTATGAATCACGTGCAGTATGAACCATGTGTAGTATGAGCCATGTGCAGTATGAGTCATGAGCAGTATGTATGAACCATGTGCAGAATGAGTCATGTGTAGTATGAGCCATGTGCAGTATGAACCATGTGCAGTATGAGTCATGTGTAGTATGAGTCATGTGCAGTGTGAACCATGTGCAGTATGAGTAATGTGCAGTATGAACCATGTGCAGTATAAACTATGAGCAATATGAGTCATGTGCAGTATGAATCATGTGCAATATGAGTCATGTGCAGTATGAGCCATGTGTAGTATGAGTCATGTGTAGTATGAGTCATGTGCAGTATGAGTCATGTGTAGTGTGAGCCATGTGTAGTATGAGTCATGTGTAGTATGAGTCATGTGCAGTATGAGTCATGTGCAGCATGAGTCATGTGCAGTATGAGCCATGTGTAGTATGAGTCATGTGTAGTATGAGTCATGTGCAGTATGAACCATGTGTAGTATGAGTCATGTGCAGTATGAGTCATGTGCAGTATGAGCCATGTGTAGTATGAGTCATGTGCAGTATGAGTCATGTGTAGTATGAGTCATGTGCAGTATGAGCCGTGTAGTATGAGTCATGTGCAGTATGAGTCATGTGTAGTACGAATCATGTGCAGTATGAGTCATGTGTAGTACGAATCGTGTGCAGTATGAGTCATGTGCAGTATGAGTCATGTGTAGTATGAGTCATGTGCAGTATGAATCATGTGTAGTATGAGTCATGTGCAGTATGAGTCATGTGTAGTATGAGTCATGTGTAGTATGAGTCATGTGTAGTATGAGCCATGTGTTGTATGAGTCATGAGTAGTATGAGTCATGTGTAGTATGAGTCATGTGTAGTATGAGTCATGTGCAGTATGAGTCATGTGTAGTATGAGTCATGTGTAGTATGAGTCATGTGCAGTATGAGTCATGTGTATTATGAGTCATGTGCAGTATGAGTCATGTGCAGTATGAGTCATGTGCAGTATGAGCCATGTGTAGTATGAGTCATGTGTAGTATGAATCATGTGTAGTATGAGTCATGTGTAGTATGAGTCATGTGTAGTATGAGTCATGTGCAGTATGAGTCATGTGCAGTATGAGTCATGTGCAGTATGGGTCATGTGCAGTATGTGTCATGTGCAGTATGAGCCATGTGCAGTATGAGTCATGTGCAGTATGTGTCATGTTCAGTATGTGTCATGTGCAGTATGAGTCATGTGCAGTATGAGTCATGTGCAGTATGAGTCATGTGCAGTATGAGTCATGTGCAGTATGTGTCATGTGCAGTATGAGTCATGTGCAGTATGTGTCATGTGCAGTATGAGTCTTTTGCAGTATGAGTCATGTGCAGTATGTGTCATGTGCAGTATGTGTCATGTGCAGTATGTGTCATGTGCAGTATGAGTCATGTGCAGTATGAGTCATGTGCAGTATGTGTCATGTGCAGTATGAGTCATGTGCAGTATGAGTCATGTGCAGTATGTGTCATGTGCAGTATGTGTCATGTGCAGTATGTGTCATGTGCAGTATGTGTCATGTGCAGTATGTGTCATGTGCAGCATGTGTCATGTGCAGCATGTGTCATGTGCAGCATGTGTCATGTGCAGTATGTGTCATGTGCAGTATGAGTCATGTGCAGTATGTGTCATGTGCAGTATGTGTCATGTGCAGTATGTGTCATGTGCAGTATGAGTCATTTGCAGTATGTGTCATGTGCAGTATGTGTCATGTGCAGTATGTGTCATGTGCAGTATGTGTCATATGCAGTATGAGTCATGTGCAGTATGTGTCATATGCAGTATGTGTCATGTGCAGTATGTGTCATGTGCAGTATGTGTCATGTGCAGTATGAGTCATGTGCAGTATGTGTCATGTGCAGTATGTGTCATGTGCAGTATGTGTCATGTGCAGTATGTGTCATGTGCAGTATGAGTCATGTGCAGTATGAGTCATGTGCAGTATGAGTCATGTGCAGTATGTGTCATGTGCAGTATGTGTCATGTGCAGTATGTGTCATGTGCAGTATGAGTCATGTGCAGTATGTGTCATGTGCAGTATGTGTCATGTGCAGTATGTGTCATGTGCAGTATGTGTCATGTGCAGTATGTGTCATGTGCAGTATGTGTCATGTGCAGTATGAGTCATGTGCAGTATGTGTCATGTGCAGTATGTGTCATGTGCAGTATGTGTCATGTGCAGTATGTGTCATGTGCAGTATGAGTCATGTGCAGTATGAGTCATGTGCAGTATGTGTCATGTGCAGTATGTGTCATGTGCAGTATGTGTCATGTGCAGTATGTGTCATGTGCAGTATGAACAATAGACTTCTCCCGTAAATGTAATAAATAATAAAATATATCTATTTTCTTTTGAAATATACGAATATTTTTGTATAAAAATATTTTGCACAAATAAACCCAGAACTATTATTATTGTCAAAAATTTCAGTAGTCGTTATGAAAAACGAAAACCATTTTTTGAAGAGGATAATAAGTCTGATCTGACAGTAAAATGTAACAGAATAAAAAAAATAATTAAGTTTTATTTATTTAGATTATTCATTATTATAATCGCGGGGAGCGCTAAACTTTTAGGATTATACAGTGTATGTGGGGGGAGAGGTACTCAGGCTCAATTTAGGGAAGCTGAACACAGATCCAATTCCCTAGATCAAGAGCCCCTCACCAGTCTCATTCAGAGTCTCTGCTGATGAGGGTTCAGACCGACATATACAGACTCTTTATAGTGTATATTATTTTCTATCATGTGGCATTTTTTTTTTTTCGTTATTCGGTGTTTTCGTGAGTTATGTAACATCATTTGCATAACATTAATTGCTATGCCATGATTCATAAAAGCACGCCACAAAAGAGGATACCATTACGTAAAATTAACAATGCAAAACATAATTCGGACAATAGCATCACACAACCCACAATACTTGACTCACCTAAATACCAGAAGACATGTGTTACGTTAGCCGTTCAGCCAGTCGTTATAGATTGAGTTACAGCGTGAACATTGACATTCCAATTATGTATCCAATCAGCAACTTGTCAGTACGAGCCGTTGTTCACTGCTTGTGCTCGCTGGTCTGTTTTACCTGGAGTTCACCTTTGGTGGCAGAGAAATTAAGATAAATTGTGCAGATACTTCTACCCTGTAATAAATTTGCACATAAGATGATGTTCAGTGCAATTACGATATGGTGAGCCTATTCCTTCATTGCTCTCTCTCTCTCTCTCTCTCTCTCTCTCTCTCTCTTTCTCAGTTTGTCTGTCTGTCTGTCTGTCTGTCTGTCCCTGTCTCTCTCTTTCTCTCTTTTACACAAGGTTTTAAGAGCATTGGATTAGAAGTTTCTCTGTTTATTATCTGAGAACTGTTACTTTCCTCAGCTCATTTGGAAGCCGCCTTACCTAGCATTACCTTTAATATTTTTATACTGTAAAACAAACAGATATACAGTAGGACGAAGGCAGAGCCAGCTGTGGGCATCCATTTCCATTGGTCAACTCACTAAATTTCATTGATGTTATGCTGCACGAACATGTTCCAGATTCAAGTCATTTCAGGTATGAATGATCTCACATGAAGTGACGGTCATGAGTAAGCTCGTTGCCCGTCTTGAGATTTAGAAACTGTCTTCTCGCTGTGTGCGAAACAGAAACAAATGTGGCACCTTGAAAAAATTGTCCTTGTACATCACAGTTAGGCCAACCACTTCTCTCCAGTGTTAAGGATCCATTAAAATGGTCTAGGTGAGATGTAAGCCTCTATTTCTGAGCAAGTACGAGATTTGCTTTAATGCTGAAAACCACTTGGCTAACTTGTTTGCAAGATTTACCACGCGAATCTTCATAGACATTTTGGAGACAAATTTCTTCCCTAGGATTCCCATCTCATGCTTGGGATTTAACACGTTTCCAATCATTCTTACCAATACTCCAACATTATATTCATGCATCAAAGAGGGCATCATTATTTGCGATTTTTCAAAATAAAATAAATGGGATTAAATCTGGAGTATCTGAGAGAGTTAGAGCTAAGGAAGGGGTGGCAGTAATGTTGAACGATCAGTTATGGAAGGAGAAATGAGAATATGAATGTGTAAATTCAAGAATTATGTGGATTAAAGTAAAGGTTGGATGCGAAAAGTGGGTCATAATAAGCGTGTATGCACCTGGAGAAGAGAGGAATGTAGAGGTGAGAGAGAGATTTTGGGAGATGTTAAGTGAATGTATTGGAACCTTTGAACCAAGTGAGAGAGTAATTGTGGTAGGGGACCTGAATGCTAAAGTAGGAGAAACTTTTAGAGAGGGTGTGGTAGGTAAGTTTGGGGTGCCAGGTGTAAATGATAATGGGAACCCTTTGATTGAACTTTGTATAGAAAGGGGTTTAGTTATAGGTAATACATATTTTAAGAAAAAGAGGATAAATAAGTATACAAGATATGATGTAGGGTGAAATGACAGTAGTTTGTTGGATTATGTATTGGTAGATAAAAGACTGTTGAGTAGACTTCAGGATGTACAAGTTTATAGAGGGGGCACAGATATATCAGATCACTTTTTAGTTGTAGCTACACTGAGAGTAAAAGGTAGATGGGATACAAGGAGAATAGAAGCATCAAGGAAGAGAGAGGTGAAGGTTTATAAACTAAAAGAGGAGGCAGTTAGGGTAAGATATAAAGAGCTGTTTGTGGATAGATGGGCTAATGAGAGTATAAGCAATGGGGTCGAAGAGGTATGGGGTAGGTTTAAAAATGTAGTGTTAGAATGTTCAGCAGAAGTTTGTGGTTACAGGAAAGTGGGTGCGGGAGGGAAGAGAAGCGATGGGTGGAATGATGAAGTAAAGAGAGTAGTAAGGGAGAAAAAGTTAGCATATGAGAAGTTTTTACAAAGTAGAAGTGATGCAAGTAGGGAAGAGTATATGGAGAAAAAGAGAGAGGTTAAGAGAGTGGTGAAGCAATGTAAAAAGAGAGCAAATGAGAGAGTGGGTGAGATGTTATCAACAAATTTTGTTGAAAATAAGAAAAAGTTTTTGAGTGAGGTTAACAAGTTAAAGAAGCCTAGAGAACAAATGGATTTGTCAGTTAAAAATAGGAGAGGAGAGTTATTAAATGGAAAGTTAGAGGTATTGGGAAGATGGAGGGAATATTTTGAGGAATTGTTAAATGTTAATGAAGATAGAGAAACTGTGATTTCGTGTACAGGGCAAGGAGGAATAACATCTTGTAGGAGTGAGGAAGAACCAGTTGTGAGCGTGGGGGAAGTTCGTGAGGCAGTAGGTAAAAATGAAAGGGGGTAAGGCAGCCGGGATTGATGGGATAAAAATAGAAATGTTAAAAGCAGGTGGGGATATAGCTTTGGAGTGGTTGGTGCAATTATTTAATAAATGTATGGAAGAAAGTAAGGTACCTAGGGATTGGCAGAGAGCATGCATAGTTCCTTTGTATAAAGGCAAAGGGGACAAAAGAGAGTGCAAAAATTATAGGGGGATAAGTCTGTTGAGTATACCTGGTAAAGTGTATGGTAGAGTTATTATTGAAAGAATTAAGAGTAAGACGGAAAATAGGATAGCAGATGAACAAGGAGGCTTTAGTAAAGGTAGGGGGTGTGTGGACCAGGTGTTTACAGTTAAACATATAATTTAGATAAGGTTAAAGAGGTTTTTGTGGCATTTATGGATTTTGAAAAGGCGAATGACAGGGTGGATAGGGGGGCAATGTGGTAGATGTTGCAGGTGTATGGTGTAGGAGGTAGGTTACTGAAAGCCGTGAAGAGTTTTTACGAGGATAGTGAGGCTCAAGTTAAGAGTATGTAGGAAAGAGGGAGATTATTCCGCAGTAAAAGTAGGCCTTAGACAAGGATGTGTGATGCCACCGTGGTTGTTTAATATATTTATAGATGGGGTTGTAAGAGAAGTAAATGCGAGGGTCTTGGCAAGAGGCGTGGAGTTAAAAGATAAAGAATCGCACATAAAGTGGGAGTTGTCACATTTGCTCTTTGCTGATGACACTGTGCTCTTGGGAGATTCTGAAGAAAAGTTGCAGAGGATGGTGGATGAATTTGGTAGGGAATGAAAAAGAAGAAAATTAAAAGTGAATACAGGAAAGAGTAAGGTTATGAGGATAACAAAAAGATTAGGTGATGAAAGATTGGATATCAGATTGGAGGGAGAGAGTATGGAGGAGTCGAATGTATTCCGATATTTGGGAGTTGACGTGTCAGCGGATGGGTCTATGAAAGATGAGGTGAATCATAGAATTGATGAGGGGAAAAGGGTGAGCGGTGCACTTAGGAGTCTGTGGAGACAAAGAACTTTGTCCTTGGAGGCAAAGAGGGGAATATATGAGAGTATAGTTTTACCAACGCTCTTATATGGGTGTGAAGCATGGGTGATGAATGTTGCAGTGAGGAGAAGGCTGGAGGCAGTGGAGATGTCATGTCTGAGGGCAATGTGTGATATGAATATAATGCAGAGAATTCGTAGTTTGGAAGTTAGGAGGAGGTGCGGGATTACCAAAACTGTTGTCCAGATGGCTGAGGAAGGGTTGTTGAGGTGGTTCGGACATGTAGAGAGAATGGAGCGAAACAGAATGACTTCAAGAGTGTATCAGTCTGTAGTGGAAGGAAGGCAGGGTAGCGGTCGGCCTAGGAAAGGTTGGAGGGAGGCGGTAAAGGAGGTTTTGTGTGCGAGGGGCTTGGACTTCCAGCAGGCATGCGTGAGCGTGTTTGATAGGAGTGAAAGAGACAAATGGTTTTTAATACTTGAAGTGCTGTTGGAGTGTGAGCAAAGTAACATTTATGAAGGGGTTCAGGGAAACCGGCAGACCGGACTTGAGTCCTGGAGATGGGAAGTACAGTGCCTGCACTCTGAAGGAGTGTTGCAGTTTAAAAACTGTAGTGTAAAGCACCCTTCTGGCAAGACAGTGATGGAGTGAATGATGGTGAATGTTTTTCTTTTTCGGGCCACCCTGCCTTGGTGGGAATCGGCCAGTGTGTTAATAATAATAATAAAAATACAACCTGTCGTTGTTTTTCCCTGGTTCATTTGCCTGAGAGCAGGTGGCATGTCCTTTTTTTTTTGGTTAGTTTATGTCAGAGTACAGTTGTCTGCACAGGCATGGGTTTCCAAGATAAAGTGAAGGTCATTGAAATAGACATTAAATAACAATGGACAAAGCACACTTCTTTGTGGCACACTGCCACCGATTGTCTTGTAGACCTTCTTTCATTGAGAACTACTCTTAGAGATCTACGTTGAGGGTAAT
>NC_091381.1:16020953-16108640 GCF_038502225.1 Cherax quadricarinatus
TTAATGGGAAGTTAGGTGTCTTTGTCCACTTGAACAGGGGCATTTGACAGGGATGCCCCATGTCTCAAATGCTTTTTGCTTGTATGCAGGACCCTTTTTACTGGACTGTTTGTGGGCGGGGCGTAGATTCATCATGGGGTTTGAGTAGTGGTCGACCAGCCCTTGTAGGTTATGTAGATGATACTACTGTGCTATTACGTACGAGGGAGCAATTGGGTTTTGTTGGGAGACTTGTTGATGTATTTGGTAAGGCTATGGGGATGTGTGTTAATAGAGAAAAATCGAAGATTATGGAGTTGGGAGAGTGGGCGGGAGAAGGGGTGGGTACGGAAACGTGGACGGTGGTTGATCGTATCACTATAAATGGTATTCAGTATATGCGAGAGGTTGATCAGACGAGGGCATGTAATTCGGGGAGAGCGGTACATAGTGTTTTGCGGCGTTTAAATAGTCTATGGCCGCGACATTCAACCCTGCACCAGAGGGCAGTGGTCATTAATGTTCTGCTTTATAGTAAAGTATGGCATGTTGCTGCGCTGTATCCTCTGTTGCAGGGGGACGTTAAACGTCTTTTGCATAGAGTTTATAGATTTTTGTGGGGCTCTGGGTGCGATTGGCTCACAAGAGCGGTGGTAGAGACACCAATGCATCAGGGAGGGTTAGGTCTCATTCCTCTAGGGGCTCGTGTCATAGCATGTTACGTGAAGCGCCGTTTTCTCCGACTGGGTGGTATGCATGGTGGGTTAACTGAAATGTATCGTGACCTGCGCAAGTGGTGGGGAGAGAGGGATTTAATTAGGTGCGAGACGATGCTCCGCGTGTTATTGTGCATACGGGACGTGCGGAGTGTTTAATTATGCACTTTGGAAAGGGCGGGTATGGAGAGAGTCGTGGTGCAAGTTGAAGGAATGTACCCCATGTACACGTGGAGTGATATATGGAGGCGGGTCCAACAGTTGCGTCTCCTTCCTCAAGTATGGGAAGTGGTTTTTAAATTTTTGCATGGAATCCTGCCGTCCGGGGTGGTGTTGTATAATCGACGTTTGGAGGAGGACCCGGTTTGTTCGGCGTGCGGGGCTGAGGAATCCACTTTTTACTTTTTACGTTGTGTATTTCTGTGAAGTTTTAGGTATGGTACGTGAGTGGTTCAGTAGGGTTTTGCGATGGGTGGGGGAGATGTTTGTCAGCGCTCCGAGCGTTGAGTTTTGATGTAGGTGGGGTTGACGTGTGTACAACGTGCGGTGTCGTACGTCGTGGCCGATTATATTTATGTCATGGGCTATGAGGCACGTTGAAGGTAATGGTAGAATTCGGGTTTTAGCAGGAACGATTCATAGGACAAAGTGTCGAAATAGGTTGGTATATGAGGGGAGATGGGAGAAAGACTTCCCGTCTGAATATAAAGCCTTGGAGTCAAGAGATTTGAGATAATTTGTGTGCGTTCAGTGGGTAATCTAACGGGCTGGTCAGCTGTGACTAATTGTGTATAATAGTTATGTGAATGTTTTGTTATCTCTGTGTTTATATACGTCTCCTATGTGATGGTGACGTCGCTATAACTGTTAAGATTTTGTATGTACAGAAGTTAAAAGGTCTTCCATCATTTATCTCTCGATACAAGTCATTGGTGTATATTGTATAGATGTGTTTCCTACTATAAGCGATTGGTACTTAGTTTATGTTTATATTTTATGCTGTGTTATAGTGTGCTTTTTCAGTAAAATTATATTATATTACATGTAACTGATTGCATAATTTTTTTCTTTGTGTTTTGTTGAGATGTAAAATATCACATCGTATTTTTGTTATATTGGATGTTTCATTCTTTGAATCGTAAATACCTATGTCTATGTTAAGATCTCGTGATAATCGCTTAAATTAATGTTTGAGTATCGTGGTGCTCTGTTAGGCACCTGAGATCTTAGATTAAGTTTGCATACGTGTGTGTTGACAGGCGGAAGCCTCACCTAGTATGTGCCTGATGTAGTGTCATGTTGTGTATACGTGTGTGCTTGTGTGTGTGCGTCGTTGTGTGTGTTTGTTTTTTATCACAATGTTTCATTGCACAATCTATATAATTTCCAGTGTTTGATGTTTTTTGTTATATATAACCTTGTTAGTGGTGTTCTTAAAAAAAACACTACCACTGTAATGTATAGTGTGTTGTGTGTGAGAGCGAAATACCACTGTAATATACGGTGTGTTGTGTGTGAGAGTGTATTACCATTGTACTGTGTGGTGTCGTTATTATGTGTTAGGGTTCAGTGAGATTCTTGTGCATTAACCTTTTTTCGTGTATTTTTTTAATATATTTCTGTCATTTTGTATCGCACTGTTTTAAATAAAATGTAAAAAAAAATCACTACATTTCATATATAACATAGGGAAAACATTACACATTTTTCTCTAGTTCAACCACAACAACCCACAACACTAACAACTTTCACTTGTCTCAATTTTACATATGACGAATATTTCCTCGATTCATTATTCAGCAATACATCGGTAAATACATCAAATTTTCAGATGTTTTAATACCCACAACAGATCACAGTATGTTACAAAAATCTCACACATTTCACTCAACCCACTACATGCTAAAATTTTCCCATTTCTTAGTACAAAAGATATCACTTTCACAAGTCAGAATATAACTTCCAATATAACCTTCACACACTATTCTCCCCCAATTTCACTCGTCACAGTTTTTTCATATCATGAATTAAGATTTCAATTCACAACACTTTATAACTTCCACTCCCCACACCGTCTGATGATTTCAGTGTCTTGTCCTAAATTTTCTGGTAATCATGAAGGGGAGTGAGGTGTTCTGAGATGGGTGTGTGGATGTGAAGAGTTGAGGTGATGTGGTGATCTTAGTAGAGGTGCAAAGATTGTGCAGGGAAGTGTATATTAGTGTCATTAAACATTTGAGAAAAAAAATGATGAATTGGAGAAACGGGAAAAATTGTGAGTTATGAGTGAGAAAGCAAATGTGAAATGTGTGATTGAGAATGTAATTTGGTGGTTGAGTTAGAAATGTTAAATGTTATTCAAATGGTGTTTCAGACAATTCAAACGATGTTTGAAAGTATTCAAAGGTGTTTGAGAGCATTTCAGAGGCGTTCAAATGATGTATGAGAGTGTTTTGATGGTGTTCAAAGTAATCTGGAGTTGTTCTGTAGTGAGATGTTAAAAGTTGTTGATGTCAGAATATTTCTTAACAGTTATTGAGAAAAGTATGTGTGTGTGTGTGTGTGTGTGTGTGTGTGTGTGTGTGTGTGTGTGTGTGTGTGTGTGTGTGTGTGTGTGTGTGTGTGTAACTTGTATCTTTTTTCCTGTACTGGCGAAAAATTGTGGCAAGAGATGTGCATAGCTTATTATTGAAAACGAGAAAATTGGGTGAAGTGGGTTGAGTTAATTGGCTTTTTGCTTAAATTTTAATGGAATTAAAAGTATTTTAAAAATAAAAATAAAGGGAATATACAGAAAAAGAAAAATCTTTATTACAGAAATCGAAAAAAAAATTGTGTGGCTTGTGGGTTGTAAAAATTGTGAGTTTTTGGGGGTTTGGGATGAGTTATGTTCATTAAGTCTCGAAAATATGGGTTTTTGTGCTAATTTCAATGAAATAATGGGGATTTTGCGTAAATTTTAATAAAAATAAAGATCTTTTGGTATATTTACCGATGTATTGCTGAATACTGAAACGAGGAAATATTCGTGGTATGTAAAAAATTAAAGACATGTTGTGGATATTATTGAGACACGTGAAATTTTTCTCGTATTAGCAAAATCTTAATTCATAATATGTAAAATTGTGCCAAGTGAAAGATTTTGTTGAATTTACCTGGGTTATGAGTGTGTGAATATTTTAAAGAATGGATTGAATATGCATATTTTATATATCTAGGCATTAATTCTCTCTATGCCAATGTTATGGTTGAATTCAGGTGTTGGTTGCTTAGTTGGGGAAGTTGTGTGGTAGAGAGAGAGCAGGTCATAGCCTCAGGCGATGCTTTGGGGTGACCTTAGACCTATATCTGAAGTCGGGGGGGAGGGGGTGAAGGGTGTAACTCAGGTTCACATTCGTGCCTCATCAGGCTTATGAGTGAAGTCATTTGAGTAGAAGACTCCTAAAATTGAGGGAGAGTTGGATGGTGTGAGGAGTGGAAGTTATAGAATGTTGTGAATTGAAATCTTAATTCGTGATATGAAAAAATTGTGACGAGTGAAATTGGGGGTGAAAAGTGTGTGAATGCTATATAGGAAGTTAGTGATATTCTGACTTGTGAAAGTGATATCTTTTGTACTACGAAATGGGAAAATTGTATCTTGTGGGTTGAGTGAAATTTTTGAGATTTTTCTAACATATTGTGATATGTTGTGACTATTAAAACATCTGTACATTTGATGTATTTACCGATGTATTGATGAATTCTGAAACGAGGAAATATTCGTGATATGTAAAATTGAGACAAGTGAAAGGGAAGTTGTAAGTGTCGTGGGTTGTTGTGGTTGAACTAGAGAAAAATTTATAATGTTTTCCCTATGTTATATATGAAATGTAGTGAATTATCGAAAATGTGTATTTTTGAGAATTCTTGTAATTAAGAAAATGTATTACTTAACAAAAATTGGAAAATAAATCTTGTTTTAACTTGTTAACCTGTGTTTACTTGATTCAACCTGTTGTACCCTCCAAGAGGAAGACTTTTCCATGCGCCATAGGGATGTTACCCATAGGGTGGATGTACAACCGTGGCGCAATACCCAGGGTAGTGAGGCCATGGGTGGTTATCACATGACGTCATGCTCCATCTGTGTTTATCCCACCTGGTATGAACAAACCTGTTGTACTCTTGTAGACTAGGCTTACTGACCCATGCCAGGCAGGTCCAAGCCGAATATTGGGTATTAGAGGGTATGGGTGATGGAAGTGGATAGGGGGTCAGCGGTGGGAGGTGGGGAGGGTTATCTTGATCTAAGGAGGTGAAGCAAGGATTTTGGTGAGATGGAAGTGGGTGGAGGGGAGGTGTATGTGTGATGGAGAGGTAGATCCTGATTCGAGGAGTTGGAGGATGAAGTCAAATTTTTTTCTTTATTGAAAAAAAATTAAAAAAATCGAAAGTTTGAGGAAAAAAATGATGGTGGTTAGGGAGGAGGGGTTAAAATCTGACCCCAAGAAATGGAGGGGTAAAGGCAAAATTCGAAACGATTTGGTGGTATTCATGAAAAGTGGGTAAATTTTAATCTTAGGGGGAAGGAGGGTGGAGTCAAGGGCGGAGTGGAAAAATAAATTCAGAAACATAAATGAAAAATTTGATCCGAGGAGCGGGGGCGATCCGGGGGACACAGCAGAACGGGGCTCGGGCATGGGGGGCCCACGAGTGGGGGGCCCGTGGACGGGGGGTAGGCATAGGGCGAGGGTGCGCGAGGGGCTCGGGCATTGTTGGGAAGGACTCTGGGGTGTGGGTGAGGTCAGGGTCATTAACACCTAGGTGTGAAATTTCACACCTGTGTGTGAAGGGGGGAAGGGGTGGGGGCCCGCCGCCATTTTACACCTTGCAGAAGAAAAGTCCACTACTTTTGTTTCCTGTATTTTTTGTCTGTTGTGGTATGGGTATTCTGTATTTTAATTTCTTCTCTCTCTTCCTCCAATTTTTCTATATATCCTCGGAAGGCTATCCAAGAAATTCCCTTTTTTCTTGCTTATTATTTATTATCCACCTGAGTACTTTCCTGATACCTGTCCAAATTTCCATATCTTTATTGCAAATTGTCATTTCTGTAGGCAATGTTTATTCTTGCCAAAGAGATATGATGTCTGGAAAAACTCAGGTTGCATTTGATCCTAGATTTCCTTAAAAGGACCTTTTTACATGACCCACAGATATACCGTGCTGACATCCTGCCCGTATACGAATTCATTATGAATACCAAGAAAAACCCTGATTTCCACTTTATCTTCCTGCATTTCCCAATCTCCACACATAAACAAAACAAACAAAAGAAGCGCATGATCTCTTGGTAAGATTTTTTTTTTTGTGGTGTGTGGATACGTCGGGTCAGAGAGGCTTGGGTGGGTAGCGATGTCAGGTATATATGCTGTTGCCAGGCAACACCAGGGCGAGGGAAACACGTTGGACAACCTGACACACTTCACTAGTATTTTATTGCTACGTATCTTTATTTCCGCTATCCTAGTTTTCAGTATGGTATCCTGGGAGGCTTGTGGGTAGTGGTGGGTGGATTATGGGGGGTAGGGAGTGTCTAGATTATGGCTGAGGGTTGCGGGTGCTGGGTGATGGGTCGCGTTGGGGCGCGAGAGGTCACGTGACATATCCCATTTTCCTTCTCGGGATAGAACATATATCATATTTTCTTGACATTTAGTTTTGTTTTGTTTGCTGATCACTCATATATATTCTTTTTATTGACTGATCTTGTTGACTTCCTTTCACTGATCTACGGTCATTTTTTCGTCACAAACAATATCCTGTATAGCCACCATAATACGTAATTAGTATTATTAAAGATTTGCCGGTATTCTCCCGGCCCGGGCTTTTTCCAAGTGGTGGCCCGGCTTTGGCTCCCTCTTTAGGGAGTGTCTGAGACCTAAGTCTCCCATGGGAGGAGGCACAAGTACCTCCTCATCTTTGGGACCAACTGTCCCCAGGCGTAGCCACAAGCTAGGCCTCTCTGGTCTGCCATCCCCGCACCAAGGGGGCTAATGAGAATGACATGCTTGTGAGCTGCAAGCTCGGGCTCAGGCACCTACCCTACCCTAGAAGGGCTGGGCATGGTGTCGATATCCATAATACGTAAAAAGCCATTATGGATGATGCACTGCACTTTATATCACTGTAATATTTTGTTATTAAAATCACAGCTTCTCGTATTTCCATAAATTCGTTCTCTATAGTATCATGGAATTATAAGTAGGGTAGATTAGCAGAGTGTAGGAAGATTATTGAACGTACTGATTTGCACAGTAGAATCCTGCTACTGTTGGCGACTGTTTACATCACGAGTTTAAATACTTAGCATATTACTTTCCTTTTAATTTCACCACATTTACTGAGGTGTTTCATCTATACACTACAGTACTACTGTGAAATACAGTGGAACCTCATATATCGAACTTTCTTCGGTCCAGAAGTCTGTTCGAGTGCCTTTACCGAATGAATTTATTCCCATCAGGAATAATGTAAATTAGATTAGTCCATTTCAGACCCTTAAAAATACACTTATAAAAGCACTTACAAAAATACACTTACATAATTGGTTGTGTTGGGAGCAGTTCGATTTTTGAGGTTCCACTGTATAATATTTCACTGTGAATTATACTCATCGATACCATGCCTAACCCTTCTAGGGTAGGGTAGGTGCCTGAGCCCGAGCCTTTAGCTCATAAGACTGTCATTCCCATTTGCCCCCTTGGGGCGGGGATGGCAGACCAGAGAGGCCTAGCTTGTGGCTAGGCCTGGGGACAGTTGTTCCCAAAGATGAGGAGGTACTTGTGCCTCCTCCCATGGGAGACTTAGGTCTCAGACACTCCCTAAAGAGGGAGCCAAAGCCGGGCCACCACTTGGGAAAAGCCCGGGCCGGGAGAATACCGGCGAATCTTTAATAATAATAATAATAAGTATTATACTCTGTTTTTAGGGAGCTTTATTTCCTCTCGCAATGTATTTCTATGGTATTATTCGCACATGGTACTCTGGCACAATATCTCCCCTCGGAGCGTGACTCTATTGACCACTTTTTTCTTATTTTTGGCACAGGTATCGTTATTATTTGCTAGATGAGTTACCAGCACTGGAGACATGTACTTTATAAGTTCATTGGTACAGTCTTATGCTTCTGAAAAACACGAAAACTCAGCAGGCATATTCACCTATGATTTTTACACTCATATTTTTTTGTCCCCTTTGTCATTATACACGGAAATTATTTTTTTATTAACACATTGACAGTCTTCCACCAAGTCAAGGTGGCTCGAAAAGGAAAAACTTTCATCATCATTCACTCCATCACTGCCTTGCCATAGGCACGCTCACACTACAGTTATAAAACTGTAACATTAACACCCCTCCATCAGAATGCAGACACTGTACTTCCCATCTCCAGGTCTCAAATCCAGCCTGCCAGTTTCCCTGAATCCCTTCATAAAATATTATCTTTCTTACACCTCAACAGCACGTCAAATCCTAAAATCCATACGCCTCCATTCACTTGTATCAGGCACGCTCACGCACGCTTGCTGGAAGTCCAAGCCCCTCTCACACAAAACCTCCTTTACCCTCTCCCTCCAACTTTTCCTAGGCCGACCCATGCACCGACAACCCTCCACTACAAATATATACAATCTCGAAGTCACTCTATTTTGTTCCGGCATCTCTACATATCCAAACTACCTCAACAACCTCTCCTCAGCCCTCTCGATAATAGTTTTGGTAATCCCACACCTCCTCCTAATTTCCATACCATGAATTCTCTGCATTATATTCACACCACACATTGCCCTCAGACATGACATCTCCACTGCCTCCAGCCTTCTCCTTGTTGCGACATTCACTTCCCATGCTTCACACCCATATAAGAGCGTTGGTTTAACTATTAGCATTATAACTATTTAGATTTTTTCCAAGTAAAACATCTCCTGTGCCATAATTTGATGAACGTTTGGTCATAAACAACGACACAATCCCTAATTCCTCTCAGTTGTCAAAAAAAAGTCACCCCTAAATTAAAACTATAAATCACCATATACCTGCATTACTAATCATAAGTAGCAACTCAGAAAATACTAATTGTTAACGCTACATACTGTCGTCTACTTTTGCTGTTACTGTGGCATGTTTGTACATCCACCCTATGGGTAACCCCTCTATGGGGCGTGGTGAGGTCTCCCTCTTGGGGGGTTACAACAGGTTGTATCAAGTAAACACAGGTCAACAAGTTAAAACAAGATAACACTAATACACATTATTTTTTTTCCTTCATTTATTTTCCAATTGTTTTTAAGTAAAACATTTTCTTAATTACAAGAATTCTCAGTAATACACATCTTCGGTAATTCACTACATTTCTTACACAATATAGAGAAAACATTACACGTTGTTCTCTAGTTCAACCACAACAACCCACAACACTTACAACTTTACCCACAAGATATATAGCTAATATAATAACACTGGAACTGGAGTCCTGCAGCTAGTGGTTAGTAGACAACAAACTATCGTTACACCTCGGGAAAACGGAAGCCGTACTCTTTGACACGAAAAAAAACTGAGAAGGGTAAATAGTTTTAATGTCCGATGTAATGGGGAAAACATCACTTCAGTTTCCTCAGAAGAACTGATAAGGAAGAGTGTAGTAAAGAAAGCGAATGCCAGACCGACGTTTCTCTACAGGCAAGCACAGTGTCTACCTACTGAGGATCGCAGGACCCTATGTCTAGCCTTCATACAATGTCATATGGACTATGCTTGCTCCTCATGGTACTCTGCCTTGACAAAAAGAACTGAAAGACAAACTGTAAATCACCCAGGACAAAATGGTAAGATTCATCCTGGATCTGGGTCCAAGAGAACATGTACGCCAGGATGAATTACAACAATTGGATATGCTGAATATTGAAGATAGAAGTTAAATCAAGTGTACAGAATATTTTGCTGCTAATTTTGTCAAGGCTGAGAACCAGAGCACTCATAGTACTAGCTGGAGAGAGCACAACTTTAAAGTACTCAGTCAGTGGCCAGGCTTCAAACACCTTTTACTGCACAAAAATAAAGGAATGGAACAGATTGCCTGCACATGTCAAAACCAGTCATAGCAAGAGCCAGTTCAAGAAAAGAGCCAAAAGGTTCCTAAAGAATGAAGGGACAGACAGGGAGGAGAATGATTTTTTATTTTTTTTAGCTAACACATGTGTAAATGTAAATTACTTTTTAACCCTATTCCTACTATATATCCTTTATAGTATAATAATAAGATATTATCTCCTACATTGTATTATAATAAGGTATTAAAAGGACCCCAATGGAAATACCTCACTTTGACTTTTTTGGGTAATCTTAGGTTCTCTACACATATGCTGCTGTGTATTATAATCTATGTAACTGTACTGTATATGAGTATACCTGAACAAACTTACTTAATTACTTATCTTAAACAACAATGCTATACAAAATCACAGGATTGCTCATTATGCCAGGTGGTTTCATGATGGATTGGTGATGCTCTACCTTTGACTATGCACCAAAACATCATGCTACGTCAGTTGTGAATGGTTATTTAATGCGTTTAACTGTTACTGTTCCGTACAATGAGAGGTCCACAAGATTACGTGATATCATAGGTACTGGGGTTAAGGGGTATTAGAAGTAGCAATTTGGATCATATTATTGGAATGATGTAGAAGATTCCCAAGTAAGGCACATTAACCGATATTGAGAAGAATACTAGACTATATTTAGGAAGAGATACTTCTGAGTACCACTGGGAATATTCGAGTACCCCTGAGGAGGACATTTAAACTTATAAAGAACACATTCTATTCCTTTCTTTTATTAATTAAGAAGGTTATATAGAATAATAGCAATCCATATATATAGTATCCAATGAGAAAAGCATTTTCTCAAGTCATATGACCTGTTCTAAGAGGCTAGAAAAAGCATGGGGCTGGCTATTATATCTTCTAATTTCGTAATACTTGACATCTCAAAAACCCTCCTACCCCATATAGGAAGTAGGGGGATGGTGGTGGTGAGGGGATGGCACCCATCGTTGGCCCCACATTCTGAGAGAAGCTGCTCTGAGAAAACTTCCCCTGTATCGGTTGTTGTCTTGCAACATTGTATAGCTTCTGATGACTCTGAGAAGTGTGAAGGTACTTGAGCTAAAGATTTCCACCCCCCCCCCCCCCCGTGGCTTGTCTTGCACAGGTAAGATCGCCTGTCTGCAATTGCTTGCATATATATATATATATATATATATATATATATATATATATATATATATATATATATATATATATATATATATATATATATATATATGTATATGTATATATATATATATATATATATATATATATATATATATATATATATATATAAATGAGGATAACAAAAAGATGTATTCAGATATTTGGGAGTGGACGTGTCAGCGGATGGGTCTATGAAAGATGAGGTGAATCATAGAATTGATGAGGGAAAAAGAGTGAGTGGTGCACTTAGGAGTCTGTGGAGACAAAGAACTTTGTCCTTGGAGGCAAAGAGGGGAATGTATGAGAGTATAGTTTTACCAACGCTCTTATATGGGTGTGAAGCGTGGGTGATGAATGTTGCAGCGAGGAGAAGGCTGGAGGCAGTGGAGATGTCATGTCTGAGGGCAATGTGTGGTGTGAATATAATGCAGAGAATTCGTAGTTTGGAAGTTAGGAGGAGGTGCGGGATTGCCAAAACTGTTGTCCAGAGGGCTGAGGAAGGGTTGTTGAGGTGGCTCGGACATGTAGAGAGAATGGAGAGAAACAGAATGACTTTAAGAGTGTATCAGTCTGTAGTGGAAGGAAGGCGGGATAGGGGTCGGCCTAGGAAAGGTTGCAGGGAGGGGGTAAAGGAGGTTTGTGTGCGAGTGGCTTGGACTTCCAACAGTCATGCGTGAGCGTGTTTGGTAGGAGTGAATGGAGACAAATGGTTTTTAATACTTGACGTGATGTTGGAGTGTGAGCAAAGTAACATTTATGAAGGGGTTCAGGGAAACCGGCAGGCCGGACTTGAGTCCTGGAGATGGGAAGTACAGTGCCTGCACTCTGAAGGAGGGGTGTTAATGTTGCAGTTTAAAAACTGTAGTGTAAAGCACCCTTCTGGCAAGACAGTGATGAAGTGAATGATGGTGTAAGTTTTTCTTTTTCGGGCCACCCTGCCTTGGAGGGAATTGGCCAGTGTGATAATAAAATTAATAAAAAAATTATATATATATATATATATATATATGTATATATATATATATATATATATATATATATATATATATATATATATATATATATATATATATATATATATATATATATATATATATGTATATATATATGCAAAACAACCACTGTGAAAGAATAGCGAAATTCCAAGGGCATTCGTGACTTCTCACATTATCAAGGAACAATGAAAGTAATGCATCAAAGGAAGGCATATAAAGGGTCTGGACCACACCTCACTATCATATCCCACAACAAAGCAACACCTGATGCGCGACTCATAAGATAGAGAACACTGCAGCAGGCTCGATGGCCCAACTAGACAGGTCCGTCGCACAACCCACAAACTATTCTACCCAAGAATTAAGAATTTTAAAATTTATTATTTGTCCAATGTATTATTATATTCTTTCCAAATTCTATTAATTATAAATGGATCTAATATATACAAACCAAGGGAAATATTCATATTACTGTCAAAACTGCTTTTTATGAAACAAGATTCAATTATATTCCTGTCGACCATGGACTTGCTTGATACAACTTTCTCAACTTTTTGAAAATCAATTGGATGGTTAAAATCTCTGACATGAATAAATAGAGCATTGAAATCTTGTCCAGTTCTAATGCTATATTTATGTTGTTTTAATCTTAGGTCGAGACTTTTACCAGTTTGACCGTAATAAACTTCATCGCAAATTTTACTAAGAATCTTATAGACACGTCCATCAGCATTTCGGGGGAATTCTTTATCAAAAGTTTTTTTTACTGTATCAAGATTTTTAAATACAACTTCGCTATTAAAAGTCTTAAGAAGAGAAGGCATATCAACCAAGTTTTCATAGTAAGGAAGAACCAACATATTTTTAGTTGAATAAGGCTGGTTGTCCCTTTTTGGATTGTAAAAAGTATTTGTAGCAATTTTAAAAGATTTATCAATTACGCTTCTTGGGTATTTTAAATCATTACCTATTTCATAAATTTTGGATATTTCCTCATCTATGAACTCTGGACTACAAATACGTAAAGCTCTCAAAAACATTGATGAGAAAACAGACAGTTTGACTCTTGATGTGAAGAATAATAGTCGTTGTTTCGCATATTCTGAAAACATCTGTTTATTGTGATCTTATGGCATATATACATTACATATATATATATATATATATATATATATATATATATATATATATATATATATATATATATATATATATATATATATATATACATATATGTCGTGCCGAATAGGCAGAACTTGCGATCTTGGCTTCAATAGCAACGCTCATCTTGCTATATAGGACAAGCGAAAATTTGTGTATGCAATAATTTCGCCAAAATCATTCTGAACCTAAGGAAAAAAATATTTTTCACTGTCTTTGTTTGTTATTAAATTATTGTAGACAAAAATAAAATATATTTAGTTGGGTTAGGCTAAAACAAATTGTTCTTGTTAAAATAAGGTTAGGTAAGTTTTCTAAGATTCTTTTGGTGCAAAATTAAAATTTTTTACAATAACATTAATGACAAAAATATATCTTTAAACGTATAAAAGAACATTTTTGAAAGGACTTAATTTTAAATGAGTTCTTACTAATTGACCAGTTTTACATATTCGGCACGATATATATATATATATATATATATATATATATATATATATATATATATATATATATATATATATATATATATATATATATATATATATATAAACACTGATCTCTGGCTGAAGGAGACTCGAACCTACGAACCTTAGAACAATGTACGCAGTGTTTTATCAATCTACCCGCACTGGACCAATACCTTGGAGTCCTGCTTGCGCTAGACTTTGATCCAAGGCAGCCAGCTTTCAGGGAGAAGGCAAGCTGGACTCCAAGGTATAGACCCAGTGTGGGTAGATTGATAAAGCACTGCGTACCTTGTTCTAAGATTCGTAGGTTCGAGTCTCCTTCAGCCAGAGATCAGTGTTTGTGTATATTTCGCCTGCTCTTGCGAATTCCTTGTATATATATATATATATATATATATATATATATATATATATATATATATATATATATATATATATATATCGTGCCGAATATACAGAACTTGCGATCTTGGCTTAAATAGCAACGCTCATCTTGCCATATAGGACAAGCGAAAATTTGTGTATGGAATAATTTCGCAAAAATCATTCTGAACCTAACGAGAAAAATATATTTCATTGTGTTTGTTTAGTATTAAATTATTGTAAACAAATCTAAAATATATTTAGTTGGGTTAGGGTAAAATAAATTGTTCTTGTTATAATAGGGTTAGGTAAGTTTTCTAAGATTCTTTTGGTGCAAAATTCTAAATTTTTACATTAACATTAATGAAAAAAAAATTATCTTTAAACGTATAAGAGAAAATTTCAGGAAGGACTTATTTTTAAATGAGTTCTTGCTAATTGACCAGTTTTGCATATTCGGCACGACATATATATATATATATATATATATATATATATATATATATATATATATATATATATA
The DNA here is from genome assembly GCF_038502225.1 of Cherax quadricarinatus. Taxonomy (NCBI): domain Eukaryota; kingdom Metazoa; phylum Arthropoda; class Malacostraca; order Decapoda; family Parastacidae; genus Cherax; species Cherax quadricarinatus. The sequence continues at coordinate 16,035,462 of NC_091381.1, forward strand.
TATATATATATATATATATATATATATATATATATATATATATATATATGATGAATAATCCATATGTAGGCAGTAAGATCAGCCGATACATAAATGAAAGTAGAACATGAATTTATTGGAGGGTTTTTGCCTCCCAAACGTGTATCTATATACATTCATTTTCTCCCTCCTGATAATCCATTCCCCATTCTTCGTAATACAACACATTCTCACACCATTATTAATTCACGAGAGAACTTCAGTGTTTTCTGAGATGAACTAACCTAACTTAACCCAACCTGGTCCGTCATAGCCTATTTTGTGGTAACGAAAAGTAGCATTTGTAGTTATTGCAATCATTAATAAATTGAAGCTTATAACATATTAAAAAAAGATAATAAAATTGGAATTAGTTTGTTTATTACATTCCGAAATGCGTTGGAAAAGACTTTCTGAACAAGCTCTTATATAATTATCAGTGGGTAACCTCTGCTGTCCAAATGGTTTTTTGAAAAGTCATTTCAGTGTGATCCTTCCTGGGACGGTTTATTGAAAATCAGTTGTAAGAACATATTTCAGAGCCACGGTCTGTAGAGCACGTTTCCAACAACACAGTCATAAAATGAACCTTCATTTTGGCAAAAACGACGTGCACAAGTTACGAACAAAAGGATCTGATCTCAATAGAAGTTCAGTCACTTGTCATGCGGATTTACGTTCAATCCATCGTTGGTATAAATGTGTCGTGTGTAGTGGCAGCCCCAGCACGCCCCGCTTGCAGCTCCAACATGCCCCATGGGACGCCCTCAGTATATTCAACCTGTCATTCACGGATTTTCTCTTTTTTCTTGACAAATAATTTACTTTACTTATAATGAAAAATCAAGAAAAAGGCAGAACAGTTTAGTTTCAGTGTAATTTTTTTTGCATTTGTTTAAACCATAAACCCGTGTAAAGTACTCAGCACCTGGAGTGGTGATTGATTGATCCTCCGTTTGATAAACTCGAGTTATCATTCATTACAAGGAATGGTACAATCTCGATCTGTTTGTTAAACCTGTGTGATCATTTAGTGTAGGAAATAGTTAAGGTTTTATCCTCTACTAAAAGAAATGCAGCCTCTGTCAAGTCAAGTTTAGCTGCGGCTAAAACACGTATGATGCTCACGTCTCCAGAAGTACACACAACTGCTCCTGAGTGTGTGATCCCGGGCACCCAGAGCTGCCATCTTGGCAGTCTGGCCAGCTTTATGGCGCTATTGATATAAATATTTCGAGAAGAATCCAGATTTATAGATAATAAATTATCTTGGTGTTTCCCTGGTGATATGACAGGAACCTGTCTTCAAACGTAGCTTCACTAACACAACCTGATCATATCTATACTTTATTTTGTAACTTTCGTTGAGTACCTCCTAACTACAGAGGCAGGAAACTGATACAGGAAGAGTGAATGGATTGAGATCATGACATTCAAGGATTATGAAGCTCCTGGGAAATAAGAGGTCATATGGATTGATCCGAGAAAGGAGGGGGTAGGTCAGTTGCATATTTCAAAAATTCTTCACCAAATTACAGATGGGGCAAGGAATGACTCGGTCTGTGCTCTCCAATAACTCTCACGGGGGGAAAGAGAACGCAAGGAAGAAGAACGGAGAGAATGCATGAGAAGAGAAAGAAGGGATTGTTAGTAGAGTAAGGGGAAAATGGAAAGTGGTAGTGAATGGAGGAAAGGAGAAGCAAGAGCAGGAGAACTGAATGACGAGATAGATAGAAAAGGCTGGAAAACTCATGAATGTAGTAAAAGAGAATGGAGGAGAGATGAATTCAGCACAGGAGGAAGGAAGGTGAGGTGTAATTGATTAATAGAGAAAGGAAGGGAAATATGATTACAGCAGAAGAGAAAGAAAGGAAGGAGCACTGAACTCAGTAAGGAAAAAAAATGGAAAGTAGGAGAAGAGAACAACACGCGAGAAGGGAGGTGAGGTGAACTCAGCAAGGGAGAAGGGAAGGGAGGAGAGGGAAACTCAACTAGGGTGAAGGGAAGGGAGGAGAGGGGAACTCAACTAGGGTGAAGGGAAGGGAGGAAAGGGAAACTCAACTAGGGTGAAGGGAAGGGAGGAGAGGGAAACTCAACTAGGGTGAAGGGAAGGAAGGAAAGGGAAACTCAACTAGGGTGAAGGGAAGGGAGGAGAGGGGAACTCAACTAGGGTGAAGGGAAGGGAGGAAAGGGAAACTCAACTAGGGTGAAGGGAAGGGAGGAGAGGGAAACTCAACTAGGGGTGAAGGGAAGGGAGGAAAGGGAAACTCAACTAGGGTGAAGGGAAGGGAGGAAAGGGAAACTCAACTAGGGTGAAGGGAAGGGAGGAGAGGGAAACTCAACTAGGGTGAAGGGAAGGGAGGAAAGGGAAACTCAACTAGGGTGAAGGGAAGGGAGGAGAGGGGAACTCAACTAGGGTGAAGGGAAGGGAGGAAAGGGAAACTCAACTAGGGTGAAGGGAAGGGAGGAAAGGGAAACTCAACTAGGGTGAAGGGAAGGGAGGAGAGGGGAACTCAACTAGGGTGACGGGAAGGGAGGAAAGGGAAACTCAACTAGGGTGAAGGGAAGGGAGGAAAGGGAAACTCAACTAGGGTGAAGGGAAGGGAGGAAAGGGAAACTCAACTCGGGTGAAGGGAAGGGAGGAGAGGGGAACTCAACTAGGGTGACGGGAAGGGAGGAGAGGGAAACTCAACTAGGGTGAAGGGAAGGGAGGAAAGGGAAACTCAACTAGGGTGAAGGGAAGGGAGGAGAGGGGAACTCAACTAGGGTGAAGGGAAGGGAGAAGAGGGAAACTAAACTGGGGTGAAGGGAAGGGAGAAGAGGGGAACTCAACTAGGGTGAAGGGAAGGGAGAAGAGGGGAACTCAATTAGGGTGAAGGGAAGGGAGAAGAGGGGAATTCAACTAGGGTGAAGGGAAGGGAGAAGAGGGGAACTCAACTAGGGTGAAGGGAAGGGAGAAGAGGGGAACTCAACTAGGGTGAAGGGAAGGGAGAAGAGGAGAACTCAACTAGGGTGAAGGGAAGGGAGAAGAGAGGAACTCAACAAGGGTGAAGGGAAGGGAGAAGAGGGGAACTCAACTAGGGTGAAACGAAAGGAGGAGAAGTAAACTCAACTAGGGTGAAGGGAAGGAGGAGAGGGGAACTCAACAAGGGTGAAGGGAAGGGAGGAGAAAGGCACTCAACAAAGGTGAAGGGAAGGGAGGAATGGGGCACTCAACAAGGGTGAAGGGAAGGGAGGAGTGGAGCACACAACAATAGTGAAGGGTAGGGAGGAGTGGGGCACACAACAATAGTGAAGGGTAGGGAGGAGTGGGGCACACAACAAGGGTGAAAGGAAGAGAGGAGTGGGGAACTCAACAAGGGTGAAGGGAAGGGAGGAGTGGGGCACTCAACAAGGGTGAAGGGAAGAGAGGAGTGGGGAACTCAACAAGGGTGAAGGGAAGGGAGGAGTGGGGCACTCAACAAGGGTGAAGGGAAGGGAGGAGTGGGGCACTCAACAAGGGTGAAGGGAAGGGAGGAGTGGGGCACTCAACAAGGGTGAAGGGGAGGGAGGAGAGGGGCACTCAACAAGAGTGAAGGGAAGGGAGGAGTGGGGCGCTCAACAAGGGAGAAGGGAAGGGAGGAGTGGTGCACTCAACAAGGGTGAAGGGAAGGGAGGAGTGGGGCACTCAACAAGGGTGAAGGGAAGGGAAGAGTGGGGCACTCAACAAGAGTAAAGGGAAGGGAGGAGTGGTGCACTCAACAAGGGTGAAGGGAAGGGAGGAGTGGGGCACTCAACAAGGGTGAACGGGAGGGAGGAGTGGGGCACTCAACAAGGGTGAAGGGAATGGAGGAGTGGGGCTCTCAACAAGGGTGAAGGGAAGGGAGGAGTGGTGCACTCAACAAGGGTGAAGGGAAGGGAGGAGTGGGGCACTCAACAAGGGTGAAGGGGAGGGAGGAGTGGGGCACTCAACAAGGGTGAAGGGAAGGGAGGAGTGGGGCACTCAACAAGGGTAAAGGGAAGGGAGGAGTGGGGCACTCAACAAGGGTGAAGGGAAGGGAGGAGTGGGGCTCTCAACAATGGTGAAGGGAAGGGAGGAGTGGGGCACTCAACAAGGGTGAAGGGAAGTGAGGAGTGGGGCACTCAACAAGGGTGAAGGGGAGGGAGGAGTGGGGCACTCAACAAGGGTGAAGGGAAGGGATCAGTGGGGCACTCAACAAGGGTGAAGGGAAGTGAGGAGTGGGGCACTCAACAAGTGTGAAGGGAAGTGTGGAGTGGGGCACTCAACAAGGGTGAAGGGAAGGGAGGAGTGGGGCACTCAACAAGGGTAAAGGGAAGGGAGGAGTGGGGCTCTCAACAAGGGTGAAGGGAAGGGAGGAGTGGGGCTCTCAACAAGGGTGAAGGGAAGGGAGGAGTGGGGCACTCAACAAGGGTGAAGGGAAGTGTGGAGTGGGGCACTCAACAAGGGTGAAGGGAAGGGAGGAGTGGGGCACTCAACAAGGGTAAAGGGAAGGGAGGAGTGGGGCTCTCAACAAGGGTGAAGGGAAGGGAGGAGTGGGGCTCTCAACAAGGGTGAAGGGAAGGGAGGAGTGGGGCACTCAACAAGGGTAAAGGGAAGGGAGGAGTGGGGCTCTCAACAAGGGTGAAGGGAAGGGAGGAGTGGGGCACTCAACAAGGGTGAAGGGAAGGGAGGAGTGGGGCACTCAACAAGGGTGAAGGGAAGGGAGGAGTGGGGCACTCAACAAGGGTCAAGGGAAGGGAGGAGTGGGGCACTCAACAAGGGTGAAGGGAAGGGAGGAGTGGGGCACTCAACAAGGGTGAAGGGAAGGGAGGAGTGGGGCTCTCAACAATGGTGAAGGGAAGGGAGGAGTGGGGCACTCAACAAAGGTGAAGGGAAGTGAGGAGTGGGGCACTCAACAAGGGTGAAGGGAAGGGAGGAGAGGGACACTCAACAAGGGTGAAGGGAAGGGAGGAGTGGGGCACTCAACAAGGGTGAAGGGAAGGGAGGAGTGGTGCACTCAACAAGGGTGAAGGGAAGGGAGGAGTGGGACACTCAACAAGGGTGAAGGGAAGGGAGGAGTGGGGCTCTCAACAAGGGTGAAGGGAAGGGAGGAGAGGGGCACTGAACAAGGGCGAAGGGAAGGGAGGAGTGGGACACTCAACAAGGGTGAAGGGAAGGGAGGAGTGGGGCTCTCAACAAGGGTGAAGGGAAGGGAGGAGTGGGACACTCAACAAGGGTGAAGGGTAGGGAGGAGTGGGGCACACAACAAGGGTGAAGGGAAGAGAGGAGTGGGGAACTCAACAAGGGTGAAGGGAAGGGAGGAGTGGGGCACTCAACAAGGGTGAAGGGAAGAGAGGAGTGGGGAACTCAACAAGGGTGAAGGGAAGGGAGGAGTGGGGCACTCAACAAGGGTGAAGGGAAGGGAGGAGTGGGGCACTCAACAAGGGTGAAGGGAAGGGAGGAGTGGGGCACTCAACAAGGGTGAAGGGGAGGGAGGAGAGGGGCACTCAACAAGAGTGAAGGGAAGGGAGGAGTGGGGCGCTCAACAAGGGTGAAGGGAAGGGAGGAGTGGTGCACTCAACAAGGGTGAAGGGAATGGAGGAGTGGTGCACTCAACAAGGGTGAAGGGGAGGGAGGAGTGGGGCACTCAACAAGGGTGAAGGGAAGGGAGGAGTGGTGCACTCAACAAGGGTGAAGGGGAGGGAGAAGTGGGGCACTCAACAAGGGTGAAGGGAAGGGAGGAGTGGTGCACTCAACAAGGGTGAAGGGAAGGGAGGAGTGGGGCACTCAACAAGGGTGAAGGGGAGGGAGGAGTGGGGTACTCAACAAGGGTGAAGGGAAGGGAGGAGTGGGGCACTCAACAAGGGTAAAGGGAAGGGAGGAGTGGGGCACTCAACAAGGGTGAAGGGAAGGGAGGAGTGGGGCTCTCAACAATGGTGAAGGGAAGGGAGGAGTGGGGCTCTCAACAATGGTGAAGGGAAGGGAGGAGTGGGGCACTCAACAAGGGTGAAGGGAAGTGAGGAGTGGGGCACTCAGCAAGGGTGAAGGGGAGGGAGGAGTGGGGCACTCAACAAGGGTGAAGGGGAGGGAGGAGTGGGGCACTCAACAAGGGTAAAGGGAAGGGAGGAGTGGGGCACTCAACAAGGGTGAAGGGAAGGGAGGAGTGGGGCTCTCAACAATGGTGAGGGGAAGGGAGGAGTGGGGCACTCAACAAGGGTGAAGGGAAGTGAGGAGTGGGGCACTCAACAAGGGTGAAGGGGAGGGAGGAGTGGGGCACTCAACAAGGGTGAAGGGAAGGGACGAGTGCGGCACTCAACAAGGGTGAAGGGAAGGGAGGAGTGGGGCACTCAACAAGGGTGAAGGGAAGGGAGGAATGGGGCTCTCAACAATGGTGAAGGGAAGGGAGGAGTGGGGCACTCAACAAGGGTGAAGGGAAGAGAGGAGTGGGGCACTCAACAAGGGTAAAGGGAAGGGAGGAGTGGGGCTCTCAACAAGGGTGAAGGGAAGGGAGGAGTGGGGCACTCAACAAGGGTGAAGGGAAGGGAGGAGTGGGGCACTCAACAAGGGTAAAGGGAAGGGAGGAGTGGGGCACTCAACAAGGGTGAAGGGAAGGGAGGAGTGGGGTACTCAACAAGAGTGAAGGGAAAGGAGGAGTGGGGCACTCAACAAGGGTAAAGGGAAGGGAGGAGTGGGGCACTCAACAAGGGTGAAGGGAAGGGAGGAGTGGGGCACTCAACAAGGGTGAAGGGAAGGGAGGAGTGGGGCTCTCAACAATGGTGAAGGGAAGGGAGGAGTGGGGCACTCAACAAGGGTGAAGGGAAGTGAGGAGTGGGGCACTCAACAAGGGTGAAGGGGAGGGAGGAGTGGGGCACTCAACAAGGGTGAAGGGAAGGGAGGAGAGGGGCAGTCAACAAGGGTGAAGGGAAGGAAGGAGTGGGGCACTCAACAAGGGTGAAGGGAAGGGAGGAGTGGTGCACTCAACAAGGGTGAAGGGAAGGGAGGAGAGGGGAACTCAACTAGGGTGAAGGTAAGGGAGGAAAGGGAAACTCAACTAGGGTGAAGGGAAGGGAGGAAAGGGAAACTCAACTAGGGTGAAGGGAAGGGAGGAGAGGGGAACTCAACTAGGGTGAAGGGAAGGGAGGAGAGGGGAACTCAACTAGGGTGAAGGGAAGGGAGGAAAGGGAAACTCAACTAGGGTGAAGGGAAGGGAGGAAAGGGAAACTCAACTAGGGTGAAGGGAAGGGAGGAAAGGGAAACTCAACTAGGGTGAAGGGAAGGGAGGAAAGGGAAACTCAACTAGGGTGAAGGGAAGGGAGGAGAGGGAAACTCAACTAGGGTGAAGGGAAGGGAGGAAAGGGAAACTCAACTAGGGTGAAGGGAAGGGAGGAAAGGGAAACTCAACTAGGGTGAAGGGAAGGGAGGAAAGGGAAACTCAACTAGGGTGAAGGGAAGGGAGGAAAGGGAAACTCAACTAGGGTGAAGGGAAGGGAGGAGAGGGGAACTCAACTAGGGTGAAGGGAAGGGAGGAAAGGGAAACTCAACTAGTTTGAAGGGAAGGGAGGAGAGGGAAACTCAACTAGGGTGAAGGGAAGGGAGGAAAGGGAAACTCAACTAGGGTGAAGGGAAGGGAGGAAAGGGAAACTCAACTAGGGTGAAGGGAAGGGAGGAGAGGGGAACTCAACTAGGGTGAAGGGAAGGGAGGAAAGGGAAACTCAACTAGGGTGAAGGGAAGGGAGGAAAGGGAAACTCAACTAGGGTGAAGGGAAGGGAGGAGAGGGGAACTCAACTAGGGTGAAGGGAAGGGAGGAAAGGGAAACTCAACTAGGGTGAAGGGAAGGGAGGAGAGGGAAACTCAACTAGGGTGAAGGGAAGGGAGGAAAGGGAAACTCAACTAGGGTGAAGGGAAGGGAGGAGAGGGGAACTCAACTAGGGTGAAGGGAAGGGAGGAGAGGGAAACTCAACTAGGGTGAAGGGAAGGGAGGAAAGGGAAACTCAACTAGGGTGAAGGGAAGGGAGGAGAGGGGAACTCAACTAGGGTGAAGGGAAGGGAGAAGAGGGAAACTAAACTGGGGTGAAGGGAAGGGAGAAGAGGGGAACTCAACTAGGGTGAAGGGAAGGAGGAGAGGGGAACTCAACAAGGGTGAAGGGAAGGGAGGAGAAAGGCACTCAACAAAGGTGAAGGGAAGGGAGGAATGGGGCACTCAACAAGGGTGAAGGGAAGGGAGGAGTGGAGCACACAACAATAGTGAAGGGTAGGGAGGAGTGGGGCACACAACAATAGTGAAGGGTAGGGAGGAGTGGGGCACACAACAAGGGTGAAAGGAAGAGAGGAGTGGGGAACTCAACAAGGGTGAAGGGAAGGGAGGAGTGGGGCACTCAACAAGGGTGAAGGGAAGGGAGGAGTGGGTCACTCAACAAGGGTGAAGGGGAGGGAGGAGAGGGGCACTCAACAAGAGTGAAGGGAAGGGAGGAGTGGGGCGCTCAACAAGGGAGAAGGGAAGGGAGGAGTGGTGCACTCAACAAGGGTGAAGGGAAGGGAGGAGTGGGGCACTCAACAAGGGTGAAGGGAAGGGAGGAGTGGGGCACTCAACAAGAGTAAAGGGAAGGGAGGAGTGGTGCACTCAACAAGGGTGAAGGGAAGGGAGGAGTGGGGCACTCAACAAGGGTGAACGGGAGGGAGGAGTGGGGCACTCAACAAGGGTGAAGGGAATGGAGGAGTGGGGCTCTCAACAAAGGTGAAGGGAAGGGAGGAGTGGTGCACTCAACAAGGGTGAAGGGAAGGGAGGAGTGGGGCACTCAACAAGGGTGAAGGGGAGGGAGGAGTGGGGCACTCAACAAGGGTGAAGGGAAGGGAGGAGTGGGGCACTCAACAAGGGTAAAGGGAAGGGAGGAGTGGGGCACTCAACAAGGGTGAAGGGAAGGGAGGAGTGGGGCTCTCAACAATGGTGAAGGGAAGGGAGGAGTGGGGCACTCAACAAGGGTGAAGGGAAGTGAGGAGTGGGGCACTCAACAAGGGTGAAGGGGAGGGAGGAGTGGGGCACTCAACAAGGGTGAAGGGAAGGGATCAGTGGGGCACTCAACAAGGGTGAAGGGAAGTGAGGAGTGGGGCACTCAACAAGGGTGAAGGGAAGGGAGGAGTGGGGCTCTCAACAATGGTGAAGGGAAGGGAGGAGTGGGGCACTCAACAAGGGTGAAGGGAAGTGTGGAGTGGGGCACTCAACAAGGGTGAAGGGAAGGGAGGAGTGGGGCACTCAACAAGGGTAAAGGGAAGGGAGGAGTGGGGCTCTCAACAAGGGTGAAGGGAAGGGAGGAGTGGGGCACTCAACAAGGGTAAAGGGAAGGGAGGAGTGGGGCTCTCAACAAGGGTGAAGGGAAGGGAGGAGTGGGGCACTCAACAAGGGTGAAGGGAAGGGAGGAGTGGGGCACTCAACAAGGGTGAAGGGAAGGGAGGAGTGGGGCACTCAACAAGGGTAAAGGGAAGGGAGGAGTGGGGCACTCAACAAGGGTGAAGGGAAGGGAGGAGTGGGGCACTCAACAAGGGTGAAGGGAAGGGAGGAGTGGGGCTCTCAACAATGGTGAAGGGAAGGGAGGAGTGGGGCACTCAACAAAGGTGAAGGGAAGTGAGGAGTGGGGCACTCAACAAGGGTGAAGGGAAGGGAGGAGAGGGGCACTCAACAAGGGTGAAGGGAAGGGAGGAGTGGGGCACTCAACAAGGGTGAAGGGAAGGGAGGAGTGGTGCACTCAACAAGGGTGAAGGGAAGGGAGGAGTGGGACACTCAACAAGGGTGAAGGGAAGGGAGGAGTGGGGCTCTCAACAAGGGTGAAGGGAAGGGAGGAGAGGGGCACTGAACAAGGGCGAAGGGAAGGGAGGAGTGGGACACTCAACAAGGGTGAAGGGAAGGGAGGAGTGGGGCTCTCAACAAGGGTGAAGGGAAGGGAGGAGTGGGACACTCAACAAGGGTGAAGGGTAGGGAGGAGTGGGGCACACAACAAGGGTGAAGGGAAGAGAGGAGTGGGGAACTCAACAAGGGTGAAGGGAAGGGAGGAGTGGGGCACTCAACAAGGGTGAAGGGAAGAGAGGAGTGGGGAACTCAACAAGGGTGAAGGGAAGGGAGGAGTGGGGCACTCAACAAGGGTGAAGGGAAGGGAGGAGTGGGGCACTCAACAAGGGTGAAGGGAAGGGAGGAGTGGGGCTCTCAACAAGGGTGAAGGGGAGGGAGGAGAGGGGCACTCAACAAGAGTGAAGGGAAGGGAGGAGTGGTTCGCTCAACAAGGGAGAAGGGAAGGGAGGAGTGGTGCACTCAACAAGGGTGAAGGGAATGGAGGAGTGGTGCACTCAACAAGGGTGAAGGGGAGGGAGGAGTGGGGCACTCAACAAGGGTGAAGGGAAGGGAGGAGTGGTGCACTCAACAAGGGTGAAGGGGAGGGAGAAGTGGGGCACTCAACAAGGGTGAAGGGAAGGGAGGAGTGGTGCACTCAACAAGGGTGAAGGGAAGGGAGGAGTGGGGCACTCAACAAGGGTGAAGGGGAGGGAGGAGTGGGGCACTCAACAAGGGTGAAGGGAAGGGAGGAGTGGGGCACTCAACAAGGGTAAAGTTAAGGGAGGAGTGGGGCACTCAACAAGGGTGAAGGGAAGGGAGGAGTGGGGCTCTCAACAATGGTGAAGGGAAGGGAGGAGTGGGGCTCTCAACAATGGTGAAGGGAAGGGAGGAGTGGGGCACTCAACAAGGGTGAAGGGAAGTGAGGAGTGGGGCACTCAGCAAGGGTGAAGGGGAGGGAGGAGTGGGGCACTCAACAAGGGTGAAGGGGAGGGTGGAGTGGGGCACTCAACAAGGGTAAAGGGAAGGGAGGAGTGGGGCACTCAACAAGGGTGAAGGGAAGGGAGGAGTGGGGCTCTGAACAATGGTGAAGGGAAGGGAGGAGTGGGGCACTCAACAAGGGTGAAGGGAAGTGAGGAGTGGGGCACTCAACAAGGGTGAAGGGGAGGGAGGAGTGGGGCACTCAACAAGGGTGAAGGGAAGGGAGGAGTGGGGCACTCAACAAGGGTGAAGGGAAGGGAGGAGTGGGGCACTCAACAAGGGTGAAGGGAAGGGAGGAGTGGGGCTCTCAACAATGGTGAAGGGAAGGGAGGAGTGGGGCACTCAACAAGGGTGAAGGGAAGTGAGGAGTGGGGCACTCAACAAGGGTGAAGGGAAGGGAGGAGTGGGGCACTCAACAAGGGTAAAGGGAAGGGAGGAGTGGGGCTCTCAACAAGGGTGAAGGGAAGGGAGGAGTGGATCACTCAACAAGGGTGAAGGGAAGGGAGGAGTGGGGCACTCAACAAGGGTAAAGGGAAGGGAGGAGTGGGGCACTCAACAAGGGTGAAGGGAAGGGAGGAGTGGGGCACTCAACAAGAGTGAAGGGAAAGGAGGAGTGGGGCACTCAACAAGGGTAAAGGGAAGGGAGGAGTGGGGCACTCAACAAGGGTGAAGGGAAGGGAGGAGTGGGGCACTCAACAAGGGTGAAGGGAAGGGAGGAGTGGGGCTCTCAACAATGGTGAAGGGAAGGGAGGAGTGGGGCACTCAACAAGGGTGAAGGGAAGTGAGGAGTGGGGCACTCAGCAAGGGTGAAGGGAAGGGAGGAGAGGGGCACTCAACAAGGGTGAAGGGAAGGGAGGATTGGGGCACTCAACAAGGGTGAAGGGAAGGGAGGAGTGGTGCACTCAACAAGGGTGAAGGGAAGGGAGGAGTGGGACACTCAACAAGGGTGAAGGGAAGGGAGGAGTGGGGCTCTCAACAAGGGTGAAGGGAAGGGAGGAGAGGGGCACTCAACAAGGGTGAAGGGAAGGGAGGAGTGGGACACTCAACAATTGTGAAGGGAAGGGAGGAGTGGGGCTCTCAACAAGGGTGAAGGGAAGGGAGGAGAGGGGCACTCAACAAGGGTGAAGGGAAGGGAGGAGTGGGGCACTCAACAAGGGTGAAGGGAAGGGAGGAGTGGTGCACTCAACAAGGGTGAAGGGAAGGGAGGAGTGGGACACTCAACAAGGGGGAAGAGAAGGGAGGAGTGGGGCACTCAACAAGGGTGAAGGGAAGGGAGGAGTGGGGCACTCAACAAGGGTGAAGGGAAGGGAGGAGTGGGGCACTCAACAAGGGTGAAGGGTAGGGATGAGTGGGGCACTCAACAAGGGTGAAGGGAAGGGAGGAGTAGGGCACTCAACAAGGGTAAAGGGAAAGGAGGAGTGTGGCTCTCAACAAGGGTGAAGGGAAGGGAGGAGTGGGGCACTCAACAAGGGTGAAGGGAAGGGAGGAGTCGGGCACTCAACAAGAGTGAATGGAAGGGAGGAGTCGGGCACTCAACAAGAGCGAAGGGAAGGGAGGAGTGGGGCACTCAACAAGGGTGAAGGGAAGGGAGGGTAAGGGCACTCAATAAGGGTGAAGGGAAGGGAGGTCAGTGGTTTAATGTTATCATCAAGTTGCTGTGTATTAACTCAAAAACATTCTATTATTTACAACTTGATGAAAGCCTACACTTTCCCCACTGAAAACTAACTGTGCAGCTTTCTGAGGGTAAACTGACTGTTCTGGAGCACAATACTTGATGTAGGCCAACACCTCCGTCATGGTAAGTTGGTTGTTTTGCATGAAACTAACACTTCATGTAAACTTGCACCTTGCTCTGGCCAGCTGATAGTTCTGTATCACATAAACACTGATGTTTGTTGTAGATCTTCACCTTCCTCTGGCCAGCTGATAGTTCTGTAGCACACAAACACTGATGTTTGTTGTAGGTCTTCACCTTCCTCTTGCCAGCTGATAGTTCTGTAGCACACACACACTGATGTTTGTTGTAGGTCTTCACCTTCCTCTGGCCAGCTGATAGTTCTGTAGCACACAAACACTGATGTTTGTTGTAAATCTTCACATTCCTCTGGCCAGCTGATAGTTCTGTAGCACACAAACACTGATGTTTGTTGTAGGTCTTCACCTTCCTCTGGCCAGCTGATAGTTCTGTAGCACACAAACACTGATGTTTGTTGTAGGTCTTCACCTTCCTCTGGCCAGCTGATAGTTCTGTTGCACACAAACACTGATGTTTGTTGTAGGTCTTCACCTTCCTCTGGCCAGCTGATAGTTCTGTAGTACACAAACACTGATGTTTGTTGTAGGTCTTCACCTTCCTCTGGCCAGCTGATAGTTCTGTAGCACACAAACACTGATGTTTGTTGTAGATCTTCACCTTCATCTGTCCAGCTGATAGTTCTGTTGCACACAAACACTGATGTTTGTTGTAGATCTTCACCTTCCTCTGTCCAGCTGATAGTTCTGTAGCACACAAACACTGATGTTTGTTGTAGATCTTCACCTTCCTCTGTCCAGCTGATAGTTCTGTAGCACACAAACACTGATGTTTGTTGTAGATCTTCACCTTCCTCTGTCAAGCTGATAGTTCTGTAGCACACAAACACTGATGTTTGTTGTAGGTCTTCACCTTCCTCTGGCCAGCTGATAGTTCTGTAGCACACAAACACTGATGTTTGTTGTAGGTCTTCACCTTCCTCTGTCCAGCTGATAGTTCTGTAGTACACAAACACTGATGTTTGTTGTAGGTCTTCACCTTCCTCTGTCCAGCTGATAGTTCTGTAGCACACAAACACTGATGTTTGTTGTAGGTCTTCACCTTCCTCTGTCCAGCTGATAGTTCTGTAGCACACAAACACTGATGTTTGTTGTAGGTCTTCACCTTCCTCTGTCCAGCTGATAGTTCTGTAGCACACAAACACTGATGTTTGTTGTAGGTCTTCACCTTCCTCTGTCCAGCTGATAGTTCTGTAGTACACAAACACTGATGTTTGTTGTAGGTCTTCACCTTCCTCTGTCCAGCTGATAGTTCTGTAGTACACAAACACTGATGTTTGTTGTAGGTCTTCACCTTCCTCTGTCCAGCTGATAGTTCTGTAGCACACAAACACTGATGTTTGTTGTAGGTCTTCACCTTCCTCTGTCCAGCTGATAGTTCTATAGCACACAAACACTTATGTTTGTTGTAGGTCTTCACCTTCCTCTGTCCAGCTGATAGTTCTGTAGCACACAAACACTGATGTTTGTTGTAGGTCTTCACCTTCCTCTGTCCAGCTGATAGTTCTGTAGCACACAAACACTGATGTTTGTTGTAGGTCTTCACCTTCCTCTGTCCAGCTGATAGTTCTGTAGCACACAAACACTGATGTTTGTTGTAGGTCTTCACCTTCCTCTGTCCAGCTGATAGTTCTGTAGCACACAAACACTGATGTTTGTTGTAGGTCTTCACCTTCCTCTGGCCAGCTGATAGTTCTGTAGCACACAAACACTGATGTTTGTTGTAGGTCTTCACCTTCCTCTGGCCAGCTGATAGTTCTGTAGCACACAAACACTGATGTTTGTTGTAGGTCTTCACCTTCCTCTGGCCAGCTGACAGTTCTGTAGCACACAAACACTGATGTTTGTTGTAGGTCTTCACCTTCCTCTGTCCAGCTGATAGTTCTGTAGCACACAAACACTGATGTTTGTTGTAGGTCTTCACCTTCCTCTGTCCAGCTGATAGTTCTGTAGCACACAAACACTGATGTTTGTTGTAGGTCTTCACCTTCCTCTGGCCAGCTGATAGTTCTGTAGCACACAAACACTGATGTTTGTTGTAGGTCTTCACCTTCCTCTGGCCAGCTGATAGTTCTGTAGCACACAAACACTGATGTTTGTTGTAGGTCTTCACCTTCCTCTGGGTAGATTGACTCATCTGTAACATTCTAACACATGATCAATGTAAAACCCACCATAATATATTTCATAGGTAGATGAACTACTACTATTGTTATTATTCTAATTCTTATTCTTATTCTTATTATTATTAACTACTACTATTCCTACTACTAGTAGTAGTAATAGTACTACTACTGGTACTATTACTACTATAGTAGTAGCAGTAATAATAACAGTAATAATAATAATAATAATAATAATAATAATAATAATAATAATAATAATAATAATAATAATAATAATAATAATAATAATATTACCTGCAACATAGGCCAGTAGTATTATTCTTTCACCTCCCGTTGTACCTATATATACACTCTATGTCTTGATATTGCTTGGAATGGCCTGACAACGCTCCAGGAGAACGAAGAGTTGTCACAATTAAATGTCACATTAAATGCACTTGTGTTCATTTTTACTTAACATCTAATACTTAACGCAGGCATACACTATCCTGTAGGTAGGCTGGCTGTTAAATGTCGTACTGATACTTGAAGTAGGCTTAAACCTTTCTTGGGTAGTTGACTCTTCTGTAGGACACTAACACTAAGTACGCTTATTTCTTACTCAGGGAAGTCTCGGGGTTGTGTAGGCCTACATCTGATAAGAACATAAGAACATAAGAAAGAAGGAACACTGCAACAGGCCTACTGGCCCATGAGGAGCAGGTCTATGTCCCCCCCCGGATTAGACCAATGACCACTCCCCCGGATTAGCCCAATGACCTACCCAGTCTGGTCACCTCCACTCAAGGATGGAGCACTGCACCAGACCCAGCAGCACAAGCTAGTCAGGTCCAACTCACACCCATCCACACCCACTCATGTATTTATCTAACCTACTTTTAAAACTACACAACGTTTTGGCCTAAATAACTGCACTCGGGAGTTTGTTCCACTCATCCACAACTCTATTACCAAACCAGTGCTTTCCTGTATCCTTTCTGAATCTGAATTTTTCCAACTTGAAACCAATGCTGCGAGTCCTGTCTTGGCTGGAAATTTTCATCACGCTATTTACATCCCCTTTTCTATTCCTATTTTCCATTTATACACCTCGATCATATCCCCGCTAATTCTACGCCTTTCGAGAGAGTGCAGATTCAGGGCCCTCAGTCTATCCTCATAGGGAAGATTTCTGATACATGGGATCATCTTTGTCATCCTCCTTCGTACGTTTTCCAGAGCATTTATATCCATTCTGTAATGCGGTGACCAGAACTGAGCAGCATAGTCTAAATGAGGCCTAACCAAGGATATATAGAGGACTTCTGTTATTTATACTTCTAGATATGAAGCCAAGAATTCTGTTAGCTTTATTGCCTCACATAATTTTCAAGCACCAAAGCTATTTTTCTACTTCAGTTTAGTTTACAGATTGAAAGCCGTTATCCTTCCTCTGTTAAGTCAGCCCTATCCATGATGTACTACCCAGGACGCCATATACAACTTAAATACATATTTACTGCTTGGTGACCAGAGGCAGCATGTGTACGGAGACTTTCCAGCCGAAAATATCAGTAGACTAATAACTAGGTACCTCTTTATTGCATGGTAAACATTTAGATAAAACCCGAAGCAGGTAACTAATATACAATTATCTATTAACTGGTAAATGAACAAGAAAAGCAAGTGTAAAAAGTCTTGCCAATGTGTTTTGTCCCGCTCAAGATAACTCCACCTCACTTGACACTTTGGAAGTATTTACTACTACATTAATAGAAACGGCAGATGTAAGGCTTGTAAAAAAGTTTTGAAACTCACAACAGGTGACTGATACCTAGGTACAATTTTCTCGCTATGTTAATAGGGGCAGCAGATGAAAATTCAGAGACTTGAATATATGAATCTCCAAGCTCAGGATAGCACTTACAGGTGTCAAATAATGCCTACAGCTTATTTACTGCTAGACAAATAGAGGCAGCAAGTGTGTGGAGACTTGTCGGAAAGCCAACCACAACATTCGACTAACATCCATAGACCTATTTACTACCATGTAGACGAAAGCATCAGATTTAATGAGGTTTTGAAAATCAAACTCAGGTCCCTTTGGTAGGGAGCTGAGCTTTTTTTTAGCAGCACTGTAATGGTCAGATCTTCTCCAGTTTCCAGGCAAAAATTATTAACATTAGTGTTTACCCTACTATCTAATGCACCTGAGAATATTTTTTTTATCTTGAGCAGACATAGATAAAAGGATTAAAAGGAGGCCTGGTCACAGACCGGGCCGCGGAGGCGTTGACCCCCGGAACTCTCTCCAGGTAAACTCCAGGTATTCTGGGCAAAAGCTAAACCAGTAGAGGTTAAACAGCCTGGGAAAAATAGGAGAGGAATTGTTTGGTATCCCGAAAGAGCACCTTCTCTGAGGTTGCCTGATTTTTTTTCTACCTCAATATTTTATTTTTAAACCATTTTTCACGTGAGAAGGCATCATCTAGCCTCAAACTGTCATTTTTTTTTACTATTTGCATGTGCTAATTTGGGGAACCCATCTATGAACACTTTCTAAAGGCTCTGTTGCTTCAGTTCTTTTGTTCAAAATTGATGCCTCCTAATTTGACGATTATAAAATGAAGTTCAAGTTTATAGGTGAATATTTTCCAAGTTTATGTGCAAAAAGTTAAATATATTTTACATTTATATCACAATAAATATATTTAAGTCTTTGCCTTCAGAAGAACTTCCATGTTCAGTTGCTGACTATTATGAACACTGGTAATGAATGGCCTGCTAAATGGTCGTAATGGGGTTTGGAGCAAAACACTCAGCAGATAGACTATAATGTATATTTTATCTTCAACCACTACATACAAATATGTATACCAGCTCTAGAATGGGAATGACTTCCTATACTTTGCCGGGATGCATTGATATGCTCCCAGAACTGTAGTCTTCACCACTTTATAACTGGAAAAATCAGTGTCATTTAACACTGACGTAAATTCCTGTGCCTTACCAAACAACGTTGTGTGAACCAATGACGCCCAATGCTGTTCTGGCCACCTCAAGGCTCGAGCCTGATTTTCGAAAGTTTCGAAAAAAAATTCTGGTTCTGCCTCATGGAAGCGGGGAACAAACTGTACTGCTTTCTGTAAACTAAAGTTATTTACAACTTGAGAAAACTGCCTTCTTTCTTTTTCCCTATCAAACTCTTCCTTGGCAGATGTCCTCTGTTCCCTAGTCTACTCAAGATTGAATTCCGCCAACTCAAGAGCCAACGCAGCTGATTCGCCTTCAGACAACCCTGCTGCATGAGACTGATGATTTTGCTCAGTTGATTTATCATTTTTCTCCTGCGAGAACATCGGGGTTTTATTCCTGGCTCCCGTAAAGGGAGGAGTCTGATGTGCCATCTCAATGAACCAAGGTATTGATTTAACGAAGGGTACCCTATTAATCGTTAAACCCTTTGCACCGGGTTCGCTGGTTGGGAAGCAGCCTATATGGGAATGTGACGAACGCGAAATAAATTGTAAGATACTCTCTGCATGCCACACTGATGCGTCTTACTGACAGGATACTATATATAATGTTTAGTTTTTGTGTGAATAAGTTTTACAGTGTAAAAAAAAAATTAAAAATCTAGGAATCATTAGAATCCGTGTGGAAGCTGGAGAATTTCTCTTATAAGTGACTTCACATTTTCAACCCTGGTATGTTTTCCAGAAAACTATCTATTCCGTAACAAAGCAATACCTTTTCTGATCGGCTTCAACCTATTAAGACTAAAGTGCTCCCTCTGAATCATGACAGTATTAATTTTTTTTTTTAATTTCCCCTCTAAGCAGCTAATATATTGTGAACCCCTTATCCATCCTGTGAATGGTAGAGCAAGAGCATATGATTACACAGTGAATGTGTAGAGGCTGGCAGGCTCTAGGTATTTAGGTTGGCGCTAAATTAAGGAATCACAATCAAAAGAAACACTGTCTGTTTATCAATTCAAGATACTTCTTAAAAACCACAAGAACAAACTACAAAGAAAATTAGACATTTTAATTGAAAATAGTGATTGGACAAAGCATGCTAATAACAATTTTGTAATTAACTTATCAGATGAAATTTTAGACAAAAAATACAACTGCTGCTCTAGGTTTTGGCCTAAGTTTTGCAACTTCAAAAAAAAAAAACATAATAATGTTGAAATTGCAAAAGCCTTTTGTAACTTTGAAATTTTTTCTGATTTATCCACTGATGAAATTAATATTAGTAAGGGAATGGTATATAGCTCTATGTTAAAACCAAACATTCCCAATTGCCCTCAAAGATTCTTTAAGTCTTATGATACACTTAATAACAATAAAAATTTGCGCCTTACTAAAACAGACAAAATAAATGCAATAGTAATTATGAAAGAAAATGATTACAAAGAAAAAATGAATAATCTCTTAGATGATACTGAACCCTATTCTAAACTTAGAAAAAATCCCCTAGAAACCGTTAACAGCAAATTCAATAAAACAATAAAACTTCTACTGAAAGGCAAAGATGAATTAGTCAAACAATTTACTTCCACTAATCCATCTTTACCTTACATGTATGGACTAATAAAAAAACAACAAACCAGGGAATCCAGTCAGACCAATTATTAGCTCCATAGGATCAGTTTCATAAAAATTATCCAAATGACTTGATGACATTTTCAGCCCTATTGTTGGCAAAATTTCTAACTTTAAAGTTAAAAACAACATAGATTTAGTTGATAAATTAAGCTCCTTGACTGACTTAAATGATTTTAACATGGTTAGTTTTGATGTTATTTCCTTGTTTACGAAAGATCCTGTTGATGATTTATTAAGTTTCTTATCTGAAAAGCTCGTTAATAATGATTAACCATTGCCAGTTCCTACCATCATTAAATTTATCAAACTTTGCATTGTTGATGCAAAATTTGTATTTAATGATAAGTTTTACACTCAGAAGTTTGGTATGGCAATGGGAAATCCTCTTTCACCTGTTTTTAGTAACCTATACATAGAATTTTTTGAAACAAGGCTGCTTAACACAATCCTCCCTAATAGAGCTAAATGGTTAAGATATGTTGATGATATTTTGTCTTATGCCCAAGAATGTAGATATACACCATTTCCTTGGCAAATTAAATAGCTTAGCCCATTCTATAAACTTTACTGTTGAGTTTGAAGAAAATAACTCATTGCCTTTTCTAGATGCTTTAATTATTAAGGGTAATAATGAATTCAAATTTAAAATTTACAGAAAACCTACAAATAACTGTTCCTATGTCCACTATTATTCTTCATATTAAGATAGAGTTAAACTGTCTGTGTTCTCATCAATGTTTTTGAGAGGTTTACGTATTTGTAGTACAGAGTTCATAGGTGAGGAAATATCCAAAATTTATGAAATAGGCAATGATTTGAAATACCCAAGAAACGTAATTGATAAATCTTTTAAAATTGCTAGAAATACTTTTTACAATCCAAAAAGGGACAACCAGCCTTATTCAACTAAAAATATGTTGGTTCTCCCTTACCATGAAAACTTGGTTGATATGCCTTCTCTTCTTAAGACTTTTAATATTAAAGTTGTATTCAAAAATCTTGATATAGTAAAAAAAAACTTTTGATAAAGAATCCCTCCCAAAATGCTGACGGATGTCTATAAGATCCCTTGTAAAATTTGCGATAAAGTTTATTACGGTCAAACTGGTAAAAATCTCGAACCAAGATTAAAACAACATAAATATAGCATTAGAACTGGACAAGATTCCAATGCTCTATTTATTCATGTGAGAGATTTTAACCATCCAATTGATTTTGAAAAAGTTGAGAAAGTTGTATCAAGCAAGTCCATAGTCGACAGGAATATAATTGAATCTTGTTTCATAAAAAGCAGTTTGGACTTTAATATGAATATTTCCTTTGGTTTATATAAATAAGATCAATTTATAATAAATAGAATGTGGGAAGAATTTAATAATGCATTGGACAAACAATAAATTTTAAAATTCTTAATTCTTGGGTAGAATAGTTTGTTGGTGGGTTGTGTGAAAGACCTGTCTAGTTGGGCCAGCGGGCCTGCTGCAGTGTTCCCTTTCTTATGAGTCGCGCGTCAGCTGTTGCTTTGTTGTGGGATGTGATAGTGAGGTGTGGGCTAGACCCTTTATATGCCTTCCTTTGATGCATTACTTTCATTGTTCCTTGATAATGTGAGTAGTCACGAAAGCGCTTGAAATTTCTCTATTCTATTACAGTGGTTGTTTTGTATATATATATATATATATATATATATATATATATATATATATATATATATATATATATATATATATATATATATATATATATATATATATATATATATATATATATATATATTCATGCAATAAGATTACAATAAACAGGTGATATAAGAACTTAAGGCAGTGCATCCGACCTAATAGCACAAACTAGTGAGGTCCAACTCACACCCACCCACACCCACTCATGTATTTACCCAACCTATTTTTAAAACTACACAATGTCTTAGCGTCTATGATGGTACTCGGGAGTTTGTTCCACTCATCCACAACTCTATTACCTAACCAGTGCTTTCCTATATCCTTCCTGAATCTGAATTTTTCCAGTTTAAAACCATTGTTGCGAGTCCTGTCTATGTTAGATATTTTTAGCACGTTATTTACAACCCCTTTATTAATTCCTGTTTTCCATTTATACACCTCAATCACATCCCCCGTAATTCTATGCCTTTCTAGAGAGAGCAGATTCAGGGCCCTCAATCTATCCTCATACGGAAGATTTCTGATGCATGGGATCAACTTTGTCATCCTCCTTTGTACGTTTTCCAGTGCATTTATACCCATTATGTAATACGGTGACAAAAACTGTGCAACATAATGTAAATGAGGCCTAACCAAAGATATAAAGAGTTGAAGAACAACCTAAGGACTTCTATTATTTATACTTCTTGATATGAAGCCAAGGATTCTGTTAGCTTTATTGTGAACACTAATGCACTGTTGTCTTGTTTTTAGATTACTACTAACCAGAACTCCTAAATCCTTTTTGCAATCTGTAATATTAAGATCTACTTTATTTAGTTTATATGTGGCATGGTTATTTTCCTGTTGAACATTTAGAACTATGCATTTACCTATATTAAACTGCATCTGCCACTTCTCCGACCATTACATCAGTCTATTCAAATCATCCTGGAGCGCTCTAATGTCCTCATTAAAATGAATTCGACGGCCTATTTTGGTGTCATCAGCAAATTTGCTTATGTCGCTATTTATTCCCTCATCTATGTCGTTTATGTATTTTGTGAACAACAACGGGCCCAACACTGACCCCTGAGGAACACCGCTTGTGACATGCCCCCATTCTGATTTCTCCCCATTTATGCAAACTCTCTGCTGCCTATTCGTCAAACATGATTCAACCCAATAAAAAATTTCTCCCCCTATTCCGTGTGCCTTAATTAAGTTTCCTCAATAGTCTCTGATGTGAAACTCTATCAAAATCCTTACTGAATCCCATATACACAATATCATATTCAATACCATAATCTACTTCCTCAAATACCTTAGTGAAGAAAGTTAGTAAATTTCCTTTGTAAAAACGTACTGAGATTCATTAATCAATTTATGCCTTTCGAGATGGCTATGAATTGCTTCGGCAATTATTGGTTCCATAAATTTTCCCACTATGGAGATAAGGCTTATTGGTTTATAATTCGAAGCTAAGGACCTGTCAGTTGCCTTGTAAATTGGTATTACATTTGCCATTTTCCACTTGTCAGGCACTATGCCAGTTTGTAGTGATATGTTGAAAAGATTAGTCAAATGTATGCTAAGTTCCTCTTTACACTCCTTTAAGACCCTGGCAAACAGTTCAACAGGGCCTGGGGATTTGATAGATTTTTATATCTATATGTCTGAGGACCACATCACAAGTTACCCCAATCGTGCATAGTTTATTGTCATTCTGTTCTACATGATCTATTATTTTTGGAATTTCACTTGTATCCTTAGTAAAAACTGAGAGAAAGTAAGAATTGAAAATTTTACAAATATCATTATCAGTGTCAGTGATCTGACCTGAGTTACTCTTAAGTGTATCTTGTCCCTAATCTTACTTCTGTATACCCGAATGAGTCCTTCTGGGTTATTCTTTGAATCCCTTGCGACCTTAGCCTCATAATCCCTTTTTGCATTGTTCGCATCGCTATTGGGTCGTGCGGATCTACTGCGCAGAACGCTCCTGATTGAGTTGACTTGTGCGCAGTTTACCTGTTTGAGCTGCTACCCCTAGCGTTGGCTGGTGAAAACTTTATTTTCCAACATGGCGCTGCATAGCAGCAGGCGCATCAACATTGTCTGCGTTGAGTTGACCCGTGGGGCTGTCACGGGAGCTACGATGGATTTGTTACTGCCGGCGATTATCCGTGATACCTACGGTATCGCAAATGAAGAGATATGTGGTGTAGCACTTAATGGGACGACACGGATCTTCGTTAAAATGACGTCTGCAAATGTCTACGAAGCGGTGGTTGATAAGTATCAAGAGACCATTATAGCCGTCAATTCAGCTGTATCAGTACGTCTTCATGATGTATCTCGACATTACACAAGGGTAAAAATCAGGAATGTGCCTTTTGAGGCGACTGATCCTATGTTATGTTGCAAGCATTTCGAACTCAAGTATATGTAACATATGCAGGGCAACGTCGTACGTGTCGGCTATGTGGGTCGTATGACCACATAGCGGCGCAGTGTGGTAAGCGTCGTGGGAATCTCCAACTACCGCAACAGCAACAATCGGAAGAGGTCGAGGAAGGTGAGGGACGAGAACAGTCTTATGCTAACCTGTCTCGACAACGGTCATCTTGTAGTGATTTTGTAGAAAAAGCACAGGAGAATGCTTTGGAGGATGCAATACAGCGAGGAGAATCACCGTCACTGGACATAAATAAAGTATTTGAAGAGACTCTGCCCACTATGGGGGACGAGGATGTAGCGGCGTCTTTAGTGAAGGCACTGGATGTTTTGTTAGACGGGTCGATCGTCAACCGTGTGGAGGATCCAGGTGCAATTCTGGGATCGGTTGAGCATCATGGTGAGGCGACGGATGGAAGCATTGAGTCTAGTGTGTCGCATGGTATGACGGTGAATGTAGCAGAAGTGGAGGTGCATCACGATAGTACTAAAGAAATCCCAATGCAGGTGGAGGGTAGGACGCGAAAGCGAACTGCGACCCCATCGGACTCAGACGACGTGCTTACTCCTGCCCAAAGGCCAGGGAAAAAGTCTTGGGCAGATGTACAGAGGAAAGGGAACAGTGAATCCACGAAACAAGAGTTTATCAAGGTGGTTCCCAAAAAAGGGGGGAGGGATAGAGGTGTTGTAAAATGTATAAGTGAAAAGTCTATACCTAGAACGAAAGGAAAATCCCATTAATTGACTTTAAGGTTTCGACAATAAATATTAACGGTTTGAGATCTGAGCGGAAGCGAAAGTGGTTTAATGAATTTTTGGTGCGTCTAGATGTGGATGTGGTATTTCTCCAAGAACACAATTACAGAATTGGATATGAGTTAGAAATGGATGGTTACGATGTGTATATGGAATATGCGACGAGGTTAAAAGGGGGCGTCGCCATTCTGGGAAAGGAAAATAGCCCGTTTGTAGTACGGCATAGTGAAAGGGGGGAGGGGAGAGTGATTAGGGTGGATGGTTTATAGGGTAGAGTACACATAAGTTTTGTATGTGTATATGGGCCGGCCGAGGGAGATGTACGACTTAAAACTCATTTTGTACAAGATGTATTAGTATATTATCTACGTAGTTTACCAAATGTAGCGATAATAGGGGGCGACTGGAATTGTGTAATACGACGAAAAGATGTGGAGCCTCGAGGAGCGGGTTGTTGCTTGGGGTTCTTGGGAGATTTATTGACGAGTGTGGGTTTAATGGATGTGTGTGGGATGGGGTGGCATGGTGGAGCATACTTTCATTAGACGAGATTATGCGGCGAGATTAGATAGAATGTACGTGTCTTGTGCGGTTACAGTGCGGAGAGTGAATGTGATAAATGTTGTTTTTTTCGGATCATAGAGGAGTTGTAATGGATGTAGATATTGAGGGCGTGCCTAGGAGGGGTCCATCATTTTGGAAATTGAATGTAAAGTTATTGAAGGGAGAGGAAAGTCGTTTGTCTTTCGGGCATATGTGGGAACGCCTTGTGGTTGAAGCACCTGGAGATGTGGCTTTGGTTAATTGGTGGGAAACGATAGCCAAAAAGCGAATTAAGGAATATTATATTAGTCAAGGGGTGAGATATAATCAGTTACAGTATGGTTTCCAACGATATTTAGAGGGGCAGTTGCGCGACTGCTATGTACAAGCGAATGCTAGTTATCCTGTTATAGAAATTGAAAGAATTAAGGAGCAACTAAGAAATTTACAAAACGAAAGGTTTGATGGGGAAAGGCTTAAGGGTGGAATCGAAGAGGTTTTGTGGGGAGATCGGCCGTCGGCGTGTGTGATGAGGAATCAACACAGACGTCGCAAGGCAATGGAGTTAATGGGGTTGAATGTTCAGGTAGGTATGCAGGGGTATAGAGTGAATCAGGTGTTGACGACGACGGAGGGTATGAGTGGGTATATTGATGCTTGGGTTAAATTGAAAACGCAAAGTGTTGGAATAAGTGAAATTGCAGTGCAGTCAATCGGTAGGTTTGTGCAGTGTGAGCTGATGGAGCATGATGGTTTGATGTTGGGAGGGCCGATAACGGAGTGTGAGACTTGGGAGGCTTTATCTGGGGTGCAATTAGGTAAGGCGCCAGGAATTGATGGGTTGCCCAGCGACTTTTATCTTCAAAATTGGAACGTTTTAAAGGGGTTTTTGGTACGTTTATTCAATATAATGAAGCGGGATGGGGTTTTAGGGGAACAACAAAGGTTGGCTGTGGTCGTCCTAGTTCCTAAAGGTGAGCCATTAACGGTTAAAGATTATCGTGCAATCTCGTTATTATGTGGGGACTATAAAATTTTTGGAAGGATCTTCGCTAACAGAATAAAAAAGTCCTGGGCAAAGTGATTGACAAGGGACAATATGGGGTGCCGGACAGGTCTATGTATGAAGGTCACGGTATGATTAGAAGTTTTATTGAAGAAAGAGTAAGATTGGGAGGGGGGGTAATGGCTATAGATTGGGAGGCGGCATATGATAGTGTGGAACGGGAGACGTTATGGAAGATCATGAGATGGCAGGGGTTTGGGGCGGAAATTATATCATGGGCCAAATTAATGTATCAGGAGGCAACCTTGCGTGTGCAGGTGAATGGGAGGTTGGGAGATCGAATTCAGATGGGAAGGGGTTTGCGTCAAGGATGTCCCCTTTTACGAATTTTTTTTGCTTGTTTTCGAGATCCCTTTTATAGAGGGATAAAGGTTTTATTGGAAGCAAATAGGATGGGTAATGTAAGGGGTGGGGGAGCGGGCATTGTTGGATATGTCGACGACACGACGATTTTGGTGAGAGAAAACATGGATTTGCTTCGGGTAGAAAAGTTAGTGAAAGTTTTTGAAAAGGCTACTGGCATGACGATCAACATGGGGAAAACAAAGTATATGAATCTTGGAAAAGGGTCACGTGAGGAAGGAATGGTAGCTGAAAGGTGGGAAAGGGAGGACCAAATAAAGATATGTGGGATCGTTTATGTAAGTGATATCAAGTTAGCACAACAAATAAATTCCGTGCGTATCGTTGATAGTGTTGTGAAGCGCCTCAGTGGTTTAAGAGCTGCTAATTTAAGTTTGCAACAAAGGGTGATTATAACGAATGTGCTATTATATAGTAAACTATGGCATGTTACGGTAATATTTCCGATACTTCGTTGTGAGTTAAAAAGGTTACAAAAAAGTGTTTTTAGATTCATTTGGGGAACAGGGAGCGAATGGTTAAGTAGAGCGGTTGTCACACTCCCGGTTGGCCGTGGAGGGCTGGGTCTTATAGATGTCGAAAAGAGGATAATAAGTATGTATTTAAAAAGTAGTTATAAGCGGGAGGGGGGGCGAAAGAAGATGGTCTTCATAGGATACATCAGGATATGCGACGGTGGTGGGTGGGTAGGGAGTTCATGATAGGTGAGGCAATGTTACGGGTCTTAATAAACGTGAGGGATCCTTCACATATTAAATTGAGAAATCTTGATAGGGTAGATGGTAAGGCTGTGGTAGCGGCGGTAGAAGGAGTTTATCCGATGTATAATTGGCGTAATATTTGGTGGCGTTTAAACAAATTGCGTTTAAAACCTAAAGTCAGAGAAGTTATGTATAGATTTTTACATGGAATCTTGCCGTCAGGAATGGTTTTATTCTATAAGAGAATACGAGAGGATGGGAAATGCAAGGATTGTGGAGGATTGGCGACTATTTATCATACGGTGTATTTTTGCGATTGTATTGAACTTATAAGGGTTTGGATGGGTAAAGTTTTAAGGTTAGTGGGGGAGGGGGTTTGCAGGTCTTGAGGCTTTTAAGTTTAGATATAACTGGGGTGAATAAAAGGGTTGAGAATGCGATTGGGTAATGATTACGGATTATATATATATGATGTGGGCTATGAGGGAGGCGGACGTGCGTGCAAGAATTAATGCGTTGGCAGCAACTTTTTATAGGACACAGTGTAGGAATAAAGGGGTGTATGGAGGGAGATGGGAGAGAGATTTTAGTGAGGGTTATCGAAATTTCACATTAAGAGATTCATGGGATTTGCAAAGTGGGTAAGGGGATACAACGGGCTATTTTCCTAGAATGGGGATGTAGCATGGAGAGCTGTTTTTATAGATGTATAATTGAGTTTTGATATCTAGGGGCAATAGGGTTATTGCCCCGAGGGTTTCAGGCACTACACAGTTATCATTTGGAAGTGTGTTGCACTACGATTGCATATTATTAGCTTTCATGTATAAATCATTTCAAGGACTTTATGATGAAAATTTTCAATGAGATTCAAATATGTTATAGGTGTCTTTAATGATTTAGATTCAATTGTAAATGGTAAAAAGATCTTTATTTTCAGTTTAATTACAGAGTTTTTTCTTATGTAAAGCACAACTTAAATGGTGTAAATTAGAAAATAGGTAGTTTTGATATTTTAAGGTTATTTTTTCCTTTTAATGTATTCATCGATGGAGGCAATATGATGAATATTGCTAAGATTTGTTAACGGAAAATTTTCTGTACTCTTGGAGTTAATACAGGCGAATGCATTATTCTTGGTTGAATGGAGGTATCATTATAATTGAAGGTGGATGTGAATGTGTTGAATATGTCAGTATGTTTTATATTAAAATTCCACAGTCAGAAATATTTAGAATGAGATGAGTGGGATTTTCTTTATATTGTTTTTTATTCGTTGTAAATATGTACATCAATGAGTTAGAATAGTTAGTGGGTTTTTGGTAAATTTATTGTTTGTTACGATAATCATATTGTAGTAGGAATACTAGGCTTAGGTAGATGGTATAACTTATGATAATAAGAACATAAGAAAGGAGGAACACTGCAGGAGGCCTGCTGGCCCATACTAGGCAGGTCCTTTACAATTCATCCCACTAACAAAACATTTGACCAACCCAATTTTCAATGCCACCCAAGAAATAAGCTCTGATGTGCAAGTCCCACTCAAATCCAACCCCTCCCACTCATGTACTTATCCAACCTAGATTTGAAACTACCCAAAGTTCCAGCCTCAATAACCCAATTAGGTAGACTGTTCCACTCATCAACTACCCTATTTCCAAACCAATACTTTCCTATGTTCTTTCTAAATCTAAACTTATCTAATTTAAATCCATTACTGCGGGTTCTCTCTTGGAGAAACATCCTCAAGACCTTATTAATATCCCCTTTATTAATACCTATCTTCCACTTATACACTTCGATCAGGTCTCCCCTCATTCTTCGTCTAACAAGTGAATGTAACTTAAGAGTCTTCAATCTTTCTTCATAAGGAAGATTTCTAATGCTATGTATTAATTTAGTCATCCTACGCTGAATGTTTTCTAACGAATTTATGTCCATTTTGTAATACGGAGACCAGAACTGAGCTGCATAATCTAGGTGAGGCCTTACTAATGATGTATAAAGCTGCAGTATGACCTCTGGACTTCTGTTGCTTACACTTCTTGATATAAATCCCAGTAATCTATTTGCCTTATTACGTACGCTTAGGCATTGCTGTCTTGGTTTAAGGTTGCTGCTCACCATAACCCCCAAGTCCTTTTCGCAATCTGTATGGCTAAGTTCTACATCATTTAACTTATAAGTACTAGGGTTATGGGCACTCCCAAGCTTCAGAACCTTGCATTTATCTACATTGAACTGCATCTGCCACTTTTCTGACCAAGAATAGAGTTTGTTTAAATCCTCCTGAAGTTCCATAACAACTACGTTTGAATCAATTATCCTACCTATCTTTGTGTCATCGGCGAATTTGCTCATATCACTAGTAATTCCCTCATCAAGATCATTGATATATATTATAAACAACAACGGGCCCAAGTTGTGTACGAAATGGTATATAATACCGACAAGATGAGAGTAAGACACATGCGCAACATCTGGGTATCTTTATTGTAGACGTTTCGCCATCCAGTGGCTTTATCAATACAAATTCTAGGACATAACTTGAAGACAGTAGAACTATGTACAGAAGATGAGGTAATCAGTCCCTCAAACTAGGAGTAGGTGCGAACAGCACCATAGTCGTGGAGATTCTGAAGCAGAAGAAAGAATCCTGGCGCTTATATAGTAACGTCAGGTGTAGCAGACGAGGGCATATTCACTGGTAGGCGGGATTCCCCAGTGGAAGTAGGTCCTTCCCAAAGAGATGGGTTAGTTGTAGAAGTAGTTGTCGTAGTCGTGAAGGTTATGTACATGTCCTCAATCTACAAGATTGATGGACTGAACACATCGACTCCAGGTTGAGGGACTGATTACCTCATTCTCCTCCTCTCCTTACGCCTTCCTCTTTGTATTGGACTGATGAAGCCACTGTGTGGCGAAACGTTTCCTGAATAAAGATTCCCATATGCTGCATAAGTGTCTCAATCCACACTCTCTGCTTCCTGTCAGTGAGCCATGACTCGATCCACGAGAGCACTTTTCCCCCAATGCCATGAGCTGCCACTTTCTTTAACAGTCTATGGTGCGGAACTCTATCAAAAGCCTTACTAAAATCTAAGTAAATAATATCAAATTCTTTATTGTGGCCAACAGCCTCGAAAGCTTTACTGAAGAAAGTTAATAAATTAGTTAGACAAGACCGGCCTCTTGTGAATCCATGCTGAGTATCATTAATCAAGCTATGCTTATCGAGATGGCTTCTTATAATCTCAGCTATAATTGACTCTAGTAATTTGCCTACAATTGAGGTCAGGCTTATTGGGCGGTAATTTGACGGTAACGACTTGTCCCCTGTTTTAAAAATAGGAATTACATTAGCCATCTTCCACATATCAGACACTACACCTGTTTGAAGAGATAAATTAAAAATATTAGTTAATGGTTCACAGAGTTCCATTTTGCATTCCTTAAGAACCCTTGAAAAAACCTCATCAGGACCCGGCGACTTATTTTGCTTCAGTCTGTCTATCTGCTTCACAACCATCTTACTAGTGACTGTGATGTTACATAATTTATCTTCTTCTAGCCCACTGTAAAAATTAATTACTGGAATATTGTTAGTGTCTTCCTGTGTAAAAACTGAGAGAAAATAATTATTTAAAATCAAGCACATTTCATTCTCTTTGTCAGTAAGGTGCCCATAGTTATTTTTAAGGGGACCTATCTTATCTCTAACTTTTGTTCTATAGACCTGGAAAAACTTTTTGGGTTAGTTTTAGAATCCCTAGCAACTTTAATTTCATAGTCCCTTTTAGCTTTTCTTATCCCCTTTTTAATGTCCCTCTTAATGTCAATATACTGATTCATAAGATGACCCTCACCTCTTTTGATACGCCTATAAATTCCTTTCTTATGCCCTAGTAGATATTTGAGCCTATTATTCATCCATTTTGAGTCATTTCTATTTGATCTAATTTCTTTATATGGGATAAACGCTCTTTGAGCAGCATGTATTGTGTTCAGAAAACTGTCATATTGATAGCTCTCTTCGTTACCCCAGTCAACAGATGATAAGTGTTCTCTAAGCCCATCGTAATCTGCTGAGCGAAAATCTGGGACTGTTACTGAGTTATCGCTACTATCGTACTTCCATTCAATGCTAAATGTAATTGATTTGTGGTCGCTAGCACCCAGTTCCTCTGAAATTTCTAAATTATTAACAAGGGATTCATTGTTTGCGATAACTAAGTCAAGCAGGTTATTTCCCCTTGTAGGTTCTGTCACAAACTGCTTCAAAAAACAATCCTGAAATACTTCTAAGAAGTCGTATGATTCTAAATTCCCAGTCAAGAAATTCCAATTAACATGACTAAAGTTAAAGTCTCCTAGAATTACTACATTATCGTGCCTTGTGGCCTTAACAATTTCCTCCCATAGTAGTTTCCCTTGGTCCCTATCTAAGTTTGGGGGACGGTATATCACTCCTAAAATCAGTTTTTCATGCCCCTCTGAAAATTCTATCCAAACAGACTCTGTATGTGTTACTTCAGACTTAATACCCGTTTTTATGCAACAGTTCAAGCGATCTCGGACATACAATGCCATCCCACCCCCCTTCCCAATACTTCTATCTTCTTGGAACAATTTAAAACCCTGAATATGACATTCCGCAGGCATGTCCCGACTTTTTGAATTAAACCACGTCTCAGTTAAGGCAAATACATCAATGTTACCTGCACTAGCAACTAATCTCAACTCGTCCATCTTATTCCTAGCACTACGGCAATTAGCATAATAAACATTGAAAAACTCTCCTTTCTCTTTACCCTTCCTGTTCAT
This sequence comes from Cherax quadricarinatus, assembly GCF_038502225.1. NCBI lineage: Eukaryota > Metazoa > Arthropoda > Malacostraca > Decapoda > Parastacidae > Cherax > Cherax quadricarinatus. Next base: position 16,067,166 of record NC_091381.1, read on the forward strand.
TTCTATTTTTCTACTAAACCTATTACTGTCCTTATCACCCAAGGTCCCTGGCTTTTCAATATCTACCTCGTTCTTATTATTACTAGTTCCCCTAGAACTCGTAATATTACTACACTGGGACTTCACTGTTTTCCTGCCAAAACCCATACCACTAACTACTGGTGTAATGCTTCTTGACATTACAAGACTATTTATTATAACAAGGTGGTTCAATGTTTTTATGGCAAGCAATTTATTGGAAAAAAATTGAACGTATTCTCATAAAGAGAGGGATGTATCAATAGACCTGTGCTGATTAGTGTAGTGGTTTGCATATGAGGTTTCTAAATTTATGTAGATCCATTCTTATTCTATATTCCTTTCTTGTGTTCAGAGCAGAAGGAATCTGAAGGAAAAAAAAATGAAGGATAATTGTACTGAACATATATCAATTCCGAGCTAATTAAGAGATACAGTGCTTAATTTGATGAAGAATTAGGTTGCATTTTTACTCTTGTTAACTTATACACATGTATTTAGTTTAGGACAGTCTAAGCTTCGGCATCAGATATAGTATTGGTTATAGTTGTTATAATGTTAACAATGTAATGATAATAGGTATTGTTTCAATATCCGATGTAAGGATTTTCATTCAGTGCAATATAGTTGTTTGAATTTTCTTGTGACTCATGTTTGTGTATGGTTATAAATAAAATATAAAAAAAATCCCTCTTTGCTTTTCTTATTCCTTTTTTTCTCTCTCTTTAATTGAATATATTGATTTCTTAACTGCCTTCCTCTCTTTTGTTACGCTTATATATGCCTCTCTTTTGACCAATGAGATATTTTAATTTGTTATTCATCCATTTCGGATCATTTTTTTTACATCTAATTTCCCTACTCGGAACAAAAGTTGTCTGTGCAGCTAGAACTATGCTCTGAAAAACGTCATATTGGCAACGAAGACCACCTAACTAACCCATAGTCAGGACATCCCAATTTAGCTCACCCAGGTAATTTTTCAGTCCCATGAAATCGGTCAAGTGAAAGTCTGGGACATAGATTTGATTGTAGTCATCCAGGTAACTCCATGATATATTTAAACTAAGTGATTTGTGATCACTTTCCCCCTAGCTCATCATTAACCTCAAGATTATTAACTAGTGATTCTATATTGGCAAGAACCAAATCAAGTAGAATGTTTCCTCTAGTTGGTTCTGTCACAAACTGTTTTAAAAATCAATCCTCAACCGTATAAAGAAAGTCTCAACACAAGATTTCCTGTCATATTGTTCCAATCAATTTGTCTAAAGTTATAATCTCCCATTAACACAAAATTTTCATATCTAGATGCCTTATGAATTTCGTTCCATAGCAGGTTACTGAACTCTATCAAGGTTTGGGGCCTATAAATCACACCCAAAATTAATTTGTCACGACCCTCGAGAAGCTGTAGCTAAACAGATTGTGTGTCTGATGTTTCTAATCTTATATCATGTCTAAGGCAACAATTTAAATTATCTCTGACTTACTTCGCCACTCCACCACCCTTCCTGTTGACCCTATCAGTGTGCAATAGTTTACAACCCTCTATGTTGCATTTAGAGAGCATTTCTCTATCTTTCAAGTTGTACCATGTCTCTGTTATAGCAGTAATATCTATATTACTTGCAATTGCAAGTAATCTTAGCTCATCTATCTTATTTCTTAGACTCCTACTATTTGTATAGTAAATCTTAATGGAGCTAGTCACTCGTTGCCCACTACTATCTCTCTTTGTTTGTTGATCAATTGATTTGCCATTACTAGCAACTTGATTTTGAATATTGTCTTTTAAACATATCCCTGAGGTATCCTGGTTATATTTGCTGCTTTCAACCCTAGTACTGCAGCCTCTTTCCCACAGACATCCATACCTCTATAATCTATCAGTTTAAAGTCCTAGACAAGTCATCAACGACCCCGTCAAACGAAATGCCTTATGTAACCACTCCAGCCCCAGAGAAATGAATCCTATCCCTTGCATACATATCATGCTTGCCATAGAATATGTCCTAGTTATCAGTGGTTGGGATTGCAAGTTCCTTGCAGTACCTGTCTAGCCAGCAATTTATACCGATTACCCTAGACATCCATTAATTGCCCACTCCCCTTCTAGGCAAGATGCTACATATGACTGGGATCCCTCCCTTAGACCTGACTGCATCTATGACTGACCTATACTCATCTAGCAGCTCCTGTCTCCTGCCATTCTCGATGTCATTTCCACCAGGACTAAAACAGATAATGGGCTTGTTCCCATTGCCTGACATAAAATTATCCAACCTGCTGACTATGTCACCAACACCAGCTCCTGGGAGGCACACCTTTTTTCTGACCTTTCTATCTCTGTTACAAGCTGCACAGTCCATATACATGAATAAATAGAGCATTGGAATCTTGTCCAGTTCTAATGCTATATTTTTGTTGCCTTAATCTTAGTTCGAGACTTTCACCAGTTTGATCGTAATAAATTCTACAAGGAATCTTATAGACACATCCATCAGGATTTTGGGGGAAATTCTTTATCAAAAGTTTATTTTATTGTATCAAGATTTTTAAATGCAACTTTTATATTAAAAGTCTTAAGAAAAGAGGGCATATCAACCAAGTTTTCATGGTAAGGAGGAACCAACATCTTTTAGTTGAATAAGGTTGGTTGTTCTTTCTTGGATTGTAAAAAGTATTTTTAGCAGTTTTAAAATATTAATCAATTACTTTTCTTGGGTATTTCAGATCATTAGCTATTTCATAAATTTTGGATATTTCTTCATCTATGAACTCTTGACTACAAATACGCAAAGCTCTCAAAAACACTGATGAGAAAACAGACAGTTTAACTCAATCTTGATGTGAAGAATAATAGTGTACATAGGAACAGTTATTTGCAGGTGTTCTGTAAATGTTAAATTTGAATTCAGTATTAATATTAATAATTAAAACATATAAAAAAAGGCAATGAGTTATTTTCCTCAAATATAACGGTAAAGATTATAGAATGGGTTAAGCTATATAATTTAACAAGAAAGTGGTTTATGTGTACATTGTTAGGCATAAGACACAAAACATTATCAACATATCTAAACCATTTAGCTTTATAAGGGAGGATTGTGTTAAGCAATCTTGTTTCAAAAAATTCCATGTATAGGTTACTAAGAACAGGTGAAAGAGGATTATCGATTGCCGTACCAAACTTCTGAGCATAAAACTTATCATTAAATACAAATTTTGCATCAACAATGCAAAGTTTAAGAAGTTAAATGATAACAGGAACTGGGAACGATAAATAAAAATTAACAAGTTCTTCAGATAAGAAAGTTACTAAATCATCAACTGGAACTTTTGTGAACAAGGAAGTAACAAAACTAACCATGTTAAAATTATTTAAGTCAGTCAACGTGCTTAATTTATCAACTAAATCTATATTTCAGTGTTTCTCCTTTCTTAAGAGTTGGGTGTCGTCACGCGTCAGGTGTTGCTTCGTTGTGGGATGTGATGGTGAGGTGTGGTCTAGACTCTTTATATGCCTTATTTAGTTGTGTTGTCTTTATAGTTCCTTGACAATGTGAGAAGTCACGAAAGCGCTTGTATTTTCACTATATATATATATATATATATATATATATATATATATATATATATATATATATATATATATATATATATATATATATATATATATATATTAGAGTTATAACTTTTATACTTTTTTCAAAATAAAACATCTGTGTCATATAACGATGAACGTTTGTTGACAAACAATGAAAAATTTCCTAATTCCTCTCAGTTTTCAAAAAGGTCATCCCTAAATAAAAACTAAGAATCGCCATATATTTGCGTTACTACTCATAAGTAGCAACTCAGGAAAGTACTAACAGGCAACTCATAATAATGAAAAATATTAATTACCATATATTTACGTTACTAATCATAAGTAGGAACTCAGAAAATTACTAACTGGCAACTCTATATACTGGCGTCTCTACTGCTATCATTTTCTCATTGTATTTCTCAGGGGAGTGTATCAGTGAGTACAGCTTGTCTGACAATATATTTACAGGTATAGCCTAACAGTGAGGGTTTTATTGTCAATATTTTACAATTAAGACTTACGATGAATGTGTCAGGAGGGTAAAATATAATGCCCTGAATTAACTTTTTCATATCACAAAAATAAATTGCCAATGGATATCCTCTGAAGACAAACAGCTGTACCAGCTTCAACTGGAAAGCAAAGGAGACGTGGGGACTTTACAGGTCAAGTTACAAGTGAAAAACTATTCATCCTTCAGTTAAACGGAAACTGCCTGCTGAATCAGCTTCAGCATCAACATCTTACGAGTGACAGTGGTATTGAATCTGACGAGAGCGAGTATGAAGCTGAAGATAAAAGTTCTGCTCAGAGGTGTCCACACCCTTCAATGGTGGGGTACAACATCTAGCTTGGCTAGATGCACCGTTGTTAAGGATTGTGTGGTCTAGTGGTCTAAAACGTCATACGTTTTCGCTCACCATGAGGTGGGCTTAAGCATTATGGGTTCGGATCCTTGGCTAGTGCAGTGTTGTTATATATATATATATATATATATATATATATATATATATATATATATATATATATATATATATATATATATACAAACACTGATCTCTGGCTGAAGGAGACTCGAACCTTGGAACAAGGTACGCAGTGCTTTACCAATCTACCCACGCTTTACCAATACCTTGGAGTCCAGCATGCGCTAGACTTTGATCCAAGGCAGCCAGCTTTCAGGGAGAAGGCTTACAGCTTTTCATCTCATTCCCCTGCATGCATCAGCCTTACTAGAGATTTTTAATAATGCAAGGAATTCGCAAGAGCAGGCGAAGTATACACAAACACTGATCTCTGGCTGAAGGAGACTCGAACCTACGAACCTTGAAACAAGGTGCGCTGTGCTTTACCAATCTACCCACACTGGACCAATACCTTGGAGTCCAGCTTGCGCTAGACTTTGATCCAAGGCAGCCAGCTTTCAGGGAGAAGGCTTACAGCTTTTCATCTCATCTCCTGCATGCATCAGCCTTACTGATGCATGCAGGGGATGATATATATATATATATATATATATATATATATATATATATATATATATATATATATATATATATATATATATATATATTCAGGACAACCACTGTGAAAAAATAGTGAAATTCCAAGTGTTTTCGTGACTTCTCACATTATCAAGGATATATAAAAACAAAACATTAACAAATAAAACATTCAAGACAAGTAACTGGGGGAAAGGAATATTTAGCTTATGTACATTCACACTTCACAGTGCATCATTAGAAACCGTGCAATGTTGCAAGGGCTGCAAAAGAAGAAATGAAATGAAGTTTTCTCAGAGTATGGTACCGTGAGTGCACCTTCTACAGCTTCTCTCAGAATACGAGAGTAACTGGCCGACTACCATCAACTTACACACCTTCCAACACCCCACTCCACATGTGGTAATAAAGAAGAAGGTCTCCAAGTTTACCGAGAGCAGGAAGTAGAAAACTGGAAGATTTAATAGCCAGCCCTAAGCTTCTTCTAATCAATGTGGACAGGTCAAGTGAAATAAGAGATTACGTAACAATAGTGGATAATACAGAATACTGCTATTACGTAACCTTTAAATTAATAAAAAGAAGAAATGAATGCATTCATCTGACATCTTAAAATACTGTACATCATGGAAACTTCTAGAATATTCAAGGATAAACTCGGAAGAGTCTCAGCATATTTCTATGTATTACCTACCAGTATTCTCAGTATCGATTAATATGCCATTATTATTTTTGAATCTCAATAATATTCTGATTATTCTTTACGATATAGTGACTAGACAACTCATGAATTTTCCTAACATCCTATAACACCACTTACAGCCTAACTTAAACTAAGCTAGTTACAATCACCATGTTGCCATCAACCACGTGTACCTTCATGCACCTGTACCTAGATGTGTTTACTACCTCAATAGAAATGAGTTGCTCTGTTTGCCTCTCTTTTGGGTAATCCACACTTCAGTTGTCATGTATGATAATTTATACTACTTCATCCATGCACCCTCATACCTAAATAAACCCACCTGCCCATTTTCTTACTACTAATGTTTATATATTTTATCGATCATGTTGCAGTTAGTAATTGAAGGCACTTAGCCTTGTGTACCTGTCACCATATTATACCATTATGTAGTAGTGGCTAAACATATTATGTATTATACCGACTTTCATGACGAACGTAACATGATGTTCGGTGGGCTGACTCTGGTCTAACGTCACCATAGCACCGCGAGACCCCATGGTATAATGAGCAATCTTGCGATTTTGTATAAGACTGTTGTTTAAACATGTGCACAATAGACTCAACTACATAGCTAACGAGTATGTACAACCTTTAATTTGAGTTATATACAGCATGTTTGAAGAGTGAGGATTCGATAATGTTTTTTCCATGACCGAGCTGTTGGGTACAATTATGTAAGCATCAGCCCACTCTGGTGGGTGACCTCAAGAAATGATATGGATAAGGATAGGATTCGACTCCTGGCTCTTCCTGATCAAGTACTGGTGTTGGGATAATCTGGTTATCAAAGGTTTACCTGTTTGACCAATATATGAGAGAGGGCAAAGAGTGCACAGGACCTTGTAAATACCACCCACATTATGAGGCAGTGTGTTATTAATCACGCTCTTTTTCAGTGCTGCAGTGTTTTTGAAAATAAGGTTTATACTGAGCTTTTTCTAGTGCCTCACGGACTCAGACCAAATTGTCATTATATGGTAAGATCAATACATTTCTCCTGGCAGGCATTTCCTTAGTTTCACTCCTCTAGAAAGTCTTCCTAGTTGGCAGTTGGGCGTTCTCAACAAAATTCCCGAGGTTTCTCAGTTTCGTGGCTATGTTAAATATCGTGTAGATTTCATCTTCTACTCAAGACTGCTTACATGCAAAGCTGTCAGAAGCACTGTTAGGGAAGCTCTCATTTTAACCTTAGATTCATGACTGGAACGAAAATGAATGTATGACGACACATTGGTGGACTTCCTGTAAACTGAAAATTTGAACTTGCTGTCAGTACGATGGATTAAAACGTCTACGAAAGGTAGCATTGTCTATTTCATGCTCTGTTGTGAACTTAATGGAAGGTACTAGACCATTGAGTCTAGGTAGGAAATCATCAATGTTGTGATCTCTAGGCCAAAGGCAAAGAACATCGTCTACCACCAAGGAAATCCAATGGAGAGAGTGATATGTACTTTGTTCAGTTCACACAGGGCTAAGCATGGAAATGCAGGATCGAGTCCTGGCTAAGGTGCAGTTCTCATAATGACTCAAAATAATTTGTAACGTTCTGATTTCATGTATATATACATACATATATATATATATATATATATATATATATATATATATATATATATATATATATATATATATATATATATATATATATATGTCGTGCCGAATATGTAAAACTGGTCAATTAGCAAGAACTCATTCAAAATTAAGTCCTTTCTGAAATTTTCTTTTATACATTTAAAGATATATTTTTTTCATTAATGTTAATGTAAAAATTTTTAATTTTGCACCAAAAGAATCTTAGAAAACTTACCTAACCTTATTATAACAAGAGCAATTTATTTTAGCCTAACCCAACTAAATATATTTTAGATTTGTTTATAATAATTTAATACTAAACAAACACAGTGAAATATATTTTTTTTAGATAGGATCAGAATGATTTTGGCGAAATTATTGCATACACAAATTTTCACTTGTCCTATATGGCAAGATGAGCGTTGCTATTTAAGCCAAGATCGCAAGTTCTGCCTATTCTGCACGACATATGTATATATATATATATATATATATATATATATATATATATATATATATATATATATATATATATATATGTCGTGCCGAATAGGCAGAACTTGCGATCTTGGCTTAAATAGCAACTTTCATCTTGCCATATAGGACATGTGAAAATTTGTGTATGCAATAATCTCGCCAAAATCATTCTGAACCTAACGAAAAAAATATATTTGATTGTGTTTGTTTAGTATCAAATTATTGTAAACGTATTTAAAATATATTTAGTTGGGTTAGGCTAAAATAAATTGCGCTTGTTATAATAAGGTTAGGTAAGTTTTCTAAGATTCTTTTGGCGCAAAATAAAAATTTTTTACATTAACATTAATGAAAAAAATATATCTTTAAACGTATAAGAGAAAATTTCAGAAAGGACTTAATTTCAAATGAGTTCTTGCTAATTGACCAGTTTTACATATTCGGCACGACATATATATATATATATATATATATATATATATATATATATATATATATATAAATATATATATATATATATATATATATATATATTATACATACATACATACATATATATATATATATATATATATATATATATATATATATATATATATATATATATATATATATATATATATATATATATATATATATATATATATATTATACATACATACATATATATATATATATATATATATATATATATATATATATATATATATACATATATATATACATATATATATATATATATATATATATATGTATATATATATATATATATATATATATATATATATATATATATATATATATATATAAATATTTATATATATATATTTATATATATATGTATATTTATATATATTTATATATATATATATATATATTTATATATATTTATATATATATATATACATATAATATATATATAAAATATATATATATATATATATATATATATATATATATATATATATATATATATATATATATATATATATACATATATATATATATATATATATGTCGTGCCGAATATGTAAAACTGGTCAATTAGCAAGAACTCATTTAAAATTGAGTTATTTCTAAAATTTTCTCTTATACGTTTAAAGATATATTGTTTTTATTAATGTTGAAGTAAAAAATTTTAATTTTGCTCCAAAAAAATCTTAGAATACTTACCTAGCCTTATTATAACAAGAATAATTTATTTTACCCTAACCCAAATTAATATATTTTAGATTTGTTTACAATAATTTAATACTAAACAAACCCAGTGAAATATATTTTTTTTCATTGAGTTCAGAAAGATTTTGGCGAAATTATTGCATACACAAATTTTCGCTTGTCTTATATGGCATGATCAACGTTGCTATTTAAGCCAAGATCGCAAGTTCTGCCTATTCGGCACGACATATATGTGTATATATATATATATATATATATATATATATATATATATGTATATATATATATTTATGTATATGTATATGTATATATATATATTTATGTATATGTATATGTATATATATATATTTATGTATATGTATATGTATATGTATATATATATATATATATATATATATATATATATATATATATATAATTGTGTGTGTGTGTGTGTGTGTGTCGTGCCGAATAGGCAGAACTTGCGATCTTGGCTTAAATAGCAACGCTCATCTTGCCATATAGGACAAGCGAAAATTTGTGTATGCAATAATTTCGCCAAAATCATTCTGAACCTAACAAAAAATATATATTTCACTGCGTTTGTTTAGTATTTAATTATTGTAAACAAATCTAAAATATATCTAGTTGAGTTAGGCTAAAATAAATTGTTCTTGTTATAATAAGTTTAGGTAAGTTTTCTAAGATTCTTTTGGAGCAAAATTAATATTTTTCACATTAACGTTAATGAAAAAAATATATCTCTAAACGTATAAGAAATTATTTTAGAAAGGACTTAATTTTAAATGAGTTATTGCTAATTGACCAGTTTTACATACTCGGCACGACATTATATATATATATATATATATATATATATGTATATATATATATATATATATATATATATATATATATATATATATATATATATATATATATATATATATATATATATATATATATATATCCTCGGAGAAGTGGATAAAAAGGCTTCAAGGAAGAATATTTGGATTTCTTCCTGAAGCCATTTGAATATTCCACTTCCCCTACCACCCCATCTTTTAAACTATTTTAAACTATTTAAACTATATATATATATATATATATATATATATATATATATATATATATATATATATATATATATATATATATATATATATGTATGTATGTATGTATGTATGTCCTGCCAAATAGGCAGAATTTGCGATCTTGGCTTAAATAGCAACGCTCATCTTGCCGCATAGGACAAGTGAAAATTTGTGTATGCAATAATTTCGCCAAAATCATTCTGAACCTAACGAAAAAAAATATATTTCGCTGTGTTTGTTTAGTATTAAATTGTTGTAATCAAATCTGAAATTTATTTTGTTGGGTTATGCTAAAATAAATTGCTCTTGTTATAATAAGGTTAGGTAAGTTTTATAAGATTCTTTTGGTGCAAAATGAAAAAAATTTACGTTAACATTAATCAAAAATATATATCTTTAAACGCATAAGAAAAAATTTCAGAAAGTACTTAATTTTAAATGAGTTGTTGCTAATTGACCAGTTTTACATATTCGGCACGACATATATATATATATATATATATATATATATATATATATATATATATATATTTTTTTTTATTTTATTTATTATCACACTGGCCGATTCCACCAAGGCAGGGTGGCCCGAAAAAGAAAAACTTTCACCATCATTCACTCCATCACTGTCTTGCCAGAAGGGTGCTTTACACTACAGTTTTTAAACTGCAACATTAACACCCCTCCTTCAGAGTGCAGGCACTGTACTTCCCATCTCCAGGACTCAAGTCCGGCCTGCCGGTTTCCCTGAATCCCTTCATAAATGTTACTTTGCTCACACTCCAACAGCACGTCAAGTATTAAAAACCATTTGTCTCCATTCACTCCTATCAAACACGCTCATGCATGCCTGCTGGAAGTCCAAGCCCCTCGCACACAAAACCTCCTTTACCCCCTCCCTCCAACCTTTCCTAGGCCGACCCCTACCCCGCCTTCCTTCCACTACAGACTGATACACTCTTGAAGTCATTCTGTTTCGCTGCATTCTCTCTACATGTCCGAACCACCTCAACAACCCTTCCTCAGCCCTCTGGACAACAGTTTTGGTAATCCCGCACCTCCTCCTAACTTCCAAACTACGAATTCTCTGCATTATATTCACACCACACATTGCCCTCAGACATGACATCTCCACTGCCTCCAGCCTTCTCCTCGCTGCAACATTCATCACCCACGCTTCACACCCATATAAGAGCGTTGGTAAAACTATACTCTCATACATTCCCCTCTTTGCCTCCAAGGACAAAGTTCTTTGTCTCCACAGACTCCTAAGTGCACCACTCACTCTTTTTCCCTCATCAATTCTATGATTCACCTCATCTTTCATAGACCCATCCGCTGACACGTCCACTCCCAAATATCTGAATACGTTCACCTCCTCCATACTCTCTCCCTCCAATCTGATATTCAATCTTTCATCACCTAATCTTTTTGTTATCCTCATAACCTTACTCTTTCCTGTATTCACCTTTAATTTTCTTCTTTTGCACACCCTACCAAATTCATCCACCAATCTCTGCAACTTCTCTTCAGAATCTCCCAAGAGCACAGTGTCATCAGCAAAGAGCAGCTGTGACAACTCCCACTTTGTGTGTGATTCTTTATCTTTTAACTCCACGCCTCTTGCCAAGACCCTCGCATTTACTTCTCTTACAACCCCATCTATAAATATATTAAACAACCATGGTGACATCACACATCCTTGTCTAAGGCCTACTTTTACTGGGAAAAAATTTCCCTCTTTCCTACATACTCTAACTTGAGCCTCACTATCCTCGTAAAAACTCTTCACTGCTTTCAGTAACCTACCTCCTACACCATACACTTGCAACATCTGCCACATTGCCCCCCTATCCACCCTGTCATACGCCTTTTCCAAATCCATAAATGCCACAAAGACCTCTTTAGCCTTATCTAAATACTGTTCACTTATATGTTTCACTGTAAACACCTGGTCCACACACCCCCTACCTTTCCTAAAGCCTCCTTGTTCATCTGCTATCCTATTCTCTGTCTTACTCTTAATTCTTTCAATTATAACTCTACCATACACTTTACCAGGTACACTCAACAGACTTATCCCCCTATAATTTTTGCACTCTCTTTTATCCCCTTTGCCTTTATACAAAGGAACTATGCATGCTCTCTGCCAATCCCTAGGTACCTTACCCTCTTCCATACATTTATTAAATAATTGCACCAACCACTCCAAAACTATATCCCCACCTGCTTTTAACATTTCTATCTTTATCCCATCAATCCCGGCTGCCTTACCCCCTTTCATTTTACCTACTGCCTCACGAACTTCCCCCACACTCACAACTGGCTCTTCCTCACTCCTACAAGATGTTATTCCTCCTTGCCCTATACACGAAATCACAGCTTCCCTATCTTCATCAACATTTAACAATTCCTCAAAATATTCCCTCCATCTTCCCAATACCTCTAACTCTCCATTTAATAACTCTCCTCTCCTATTTTTAACTGACAAATCCATTTGTTCTCTAGGCTTTCTTAACTTGTTAATCTCACTCCAAAACTTTTTCTTATTTTCAACAAAATTTGTTGATAACATCTCACCCACTCTCTCATTTGCTCTCTTTTTACATTGCTTCACCACTCTCTTAACCTCTCTCTTTTTCTCCATATACTCTTCCCTCCTTGCATCACTTCTACTTTGTAAAAACTTCTCATATGCTAACTTTTTCTCCCTTACTACTCTCTTTACATCATCATTCCACCAATCGCTCCTCTTCCCTCCTGCACCCACTTTCCTGTAACCACAAACTTCTGCTGAACACTCTAACACTACATTTTTAATCCTACCCCATACCTCTTCGACCCCATTGCCTATGCTCTCATTAGCCCATCTATCCTCCAATAGCTGTTTATATCTTACCCTAACTGCCTCCTCTTTTAGTTTATAAACCTTCACCTCTCTCTTCCCTGATGCTTCTATTCTCCTTGTATCCCATCTACCTTTTACTCTCAGTGTAGCTACAACTAGAAAGTGATCTGATATATCTGTGGCCCCTCTATAAACATGTACATCCTGAAGTCTACTCAACAGTCTTTTATCTACCAATACATAATCCAACAAACTACTGTCATTTCGCCCTACATCATATCTTGTATACTTATTTATCCTCTTTTTCTTAAAATATGTATTACCTATAACTAAACCCCTTTCTATACAAAGTTCAATCAAAGGGCTCCCATTATCATTTACACCTGGCACCCCAAACTTACCTACCACACCCTCTCTAAAAGTTTCTCCTACTTTAGCATTCAGGTCCCCTACCACAATTACTCTCTCACTTGGTTCAAAGGCTCCTATACATTCACTTAACATCTCCCAAAATCTCTCTCTCTCCTCTGCATTCCTCTCTTCTCCAGGTGCATACACGCTTATTATGACCCACTTCTCGCATCCAACCTTCACTTTAATCCACATAATTCTTGAATTTACACATTCATATTCTCTTTTCTCCTTCCATAACTGATCATTTAACATTACTGCTACCCCTTCCCTTGCTCTAACTCTCTCAGATACTCCAGATTTAATCCCATTTATTTCCCCCCACTGAAACTCTCCTACCCCCTTCAGCTTTGTTTCGCTTAGAGCCAGGACATCCAACTTCTTTTCATTCATAACATCAGCAATCATCTGTTTCTTGTCATCCGCACTACATCCACGCACATTTAAGCATCCCAGTTTTATAAAGTTTTTCTTCTTCTCTTTTTTAGTAAATGTATACAGGAGAAGGGGTTACTAGCCCATTGCTCCCGGCATTTTAGTCGCCTCATACGACACGCATGGCTTACGGAGGAAAGATTCTTTTCCACTTCCCCATGGACAATAGAAGAAATAAAAAAGAACAAGAGCTATTTAGAAAAAGGAGAAAAACCTAGATGTATGTATATATATATATATGCATGTGCGTGTCTGTGAAGTGTGACCAAAGTGTAAGTAGTAGTAGCAAGATATCCCTGTTATCTAGCGTGTTTATGAGACAGAAAAAGAAACCAGCAATCCTACCATCATGCAAAACAGTTACAGGTTTTTGTTTCACAGTCATCTGGCAGGACGGTAGTACTTCCCTGGGTGGTTGCTGTCTACCAACCTACTATATATATATATATATATATATATATATATATATATTTTAGAAAGGACTTAATTTTAAATAAGTTCTTGCTAATTGACCAGTTTTACATATTCGGCACGACATATATATATATATATATATATATATATATATATATATATATATATATATATATATATATATATATATATATATATATATATATATAAATATATATATATAAATATATGTAAATATATATATATATATATATATATATATATATATATATATATATATATATATATATATATATATATATATATATATATGTCGTGCCGAATATGTAAAACTGGTCAATTAGCAAGAACTCATTTAAAATTAAGTCCTTTCTAAAATTTTCTCTTATACGTATAAAGATATATTTTTTTCATTAATGTTAATGTGAAAATTTTTAATTTTGCACCAAAAGAATCTTAGAAAACTTACCTAACCTTATTATAACAAGAATAATTTATTTTAGCCTAACCCAACTAAATATATTTTAGATTTGTTTACAGTAATTTAATACTAAACAAACACAGTGAAATATATTTTTTTTCGTTAGGTTCAGAATGATTTTGGCGAAATTATCGCATACACAAATTTTCACTTGTCCTATATGGCAAGATGAGCGTTGCTATTTAAGCCAAGATCGCAAGTTCTGCCTATTCGGCACGACATATATATATATATATATATATATATATATATATATATATATATATATATATATATATATATATATATATATATATATATATATATATGTCTTGCAAAATGGGTAAAACTTGCAATTTTGGCTTGAATAGCAACGCTCTTTTTGCCGAATAAGGCAAGTGTAAATTTGCATATGGAATAATTTCGCAAAAATCATACTGAACCTAACGATACAATTTCATTTAATTGTGTTTGTTCATTGTTAAATTATTGTAAACTTATCTAAAATATATTTAGTTGGATTAGAATAAATTAAATTGCACTTTAAATAAGGTTAGGAAAGTTTTCTAAGGTTCTTTTCGTAAAAAAAATATTTTTTCACATTAACATAAATGCCAAAAAATATGTTTAAACGTATAAGATATTTTTTTTAGAAAGGACTTAACTTTTAACGACTTCTTGATAATTGACCCGTTTTACTTATTCGGCTCGACATATATATATATATATATATATATATATATATATATATATATATATATATATATATATATATATATATATATATATATATATATATATATATATATAATAAGATCACAGTAAACAGGTGATTTCAGAATATACAAAACAACCACTGTGAAAGAATAGAGAAATTCCAAGCGCTTTCGTGACTACTCACATTATCAAGGAACAATGAAAGTAAAGCATCAGAGGAAGGTATATAAAGGGGTAGCCCACACCTCACTATTACATCCCACAACAAAGAAGCACCTGACGTGAGACAGCAGGCCCGTCAGCCGAACTAGACAGGTGCTTCACACAACCCACCAACAAAATATTCTTCCCAAGAAATAAGAAATTTAAAAATTTATTATTTGTCCAATGTATTATTGAATTCTTCCCAAATTCTTTTAATTATAATTGGATCTAATTTATATAAACCAAAGGAAATATTCATATTATTGTCAAAACTGATTTTTATGAAAGAAGATTCAATTACATTCCTGTCGACCATCGACTTGCTTGATACTACTTTCTCAACTTTTTGAAAATCAATTGGATGTCTAAAATCTCTTACATGAATAAATAGAGCATTGGAATCTTGTCCAGTTCTAATGCTATATTTATGTTGTTTTAATCTTAGTAATAAACTTCATCGCAAATTTTACAAGGAATCTTATAGACACATCCTTCAGCATTTTGGAGGGAATTCTTTATCAAAAGTTTTTTTTACTGTATCAAGATTTTTGAATACAACTTTAATATTAAAAGTCTTAAGAAGAGAAGGCATATCAACAAAGTTTTCATGGTAAGGGAGAACCAACATATTTTTAGTTGAATAAGGCTGGTTGTCCCTTTTTGGATTGTATAAAGTATTTCTAGCAACTTTAATTTTTTTTTTATCAGTTACATTTCTTGGGTATTTCAAATCATTACCTATTTCATAAATTTGGGATATTTCCTCATCTATGAACTCTGAACTACAAATTCGTAAAGCTCTCAAAAACATTGATGAGAAAACAGACAGTTTAACTCTATCTTGATGGGAAGAATAATAGTGGACATAGGAACAGTTATTTGTAGGTTTTTTGTAAATTTTAAATTTGATTCATTATTACTCTTAGTAATTAAAACATCTAGAAAAGGCAATGAGTTATTTTCTTCAAATTCAACAGTAAAATTTATAGAATGGGCTAAGCTATTTAATTTGCCAAGGAAATGGTGTATATCTACATTTATGGGCATAAGACACAAAATATCATCAACATATCTGACCCATTTAGCTCTATTAGGGAGGATTGTGTTAAGCAGCCTTCTTTCAAAAAAATCCATGTATAGGGTACTAAGAACAGGTGAAAGGATTTCACATTGCCATACCAAACTTCTGAGTGTAAAACTTATCATTAAATACAAATTATGCATCAATATTGCAAAGTTTAATAAGTTTAATGATAGTAGGAACTGGCAATGGTAAATCATAATTAACGAGTTCTTCAGATAAGAAACTTAATAAATCATCAGCAGGAACTTTCGTAAACAATGAAGTAACATCAAAACTAACCACGTTAAAATAATTTAAGTCAGTCAAGGAGCTTAATTTATCAACTAAATCTATGTTGTTTTTAATATTAAATTTAGAAATTTTGCCAACAATAGGGCTCAAAATATCAACAAGCCATTTGGATAATTTATATCAAACTGATCTAATGGAGCTAATGATTGGTCTGACTGGATTCCCTGGTTTGTGTGTTTTTATTAGTCCATACATGTAAGGTAAAGATGGATTAGTTGAATTAAATTGTTTGACTAATTCATCTTTGCATTCCAGTAGAAGTTTTATTGTTATATTGAAATTGCTGTTAACGGTTTCTAGGGGATTTTTTCTAAGTTTAGAATAGGTTTCAGCATCATCTAAGAGATTATTCATTTTTTCTTGGTAATCATTTTCTTTCATAATTACTATGGCATTTATTTTGTCTGCTTTAGTAAGGCACAAATTTTTATTGTTATTAAGTGTATCATAAGAAGTAGTAACTTCATCTAGAGCAGGGGGGGGGAACTCTATCTAGTGGAAGAGGAGGGAGAACAACTTTATCTAGAGTAGGGGTAGCAAGTTTGTCTAGAGCAAGGGTTTCAGCATTATCTAGAACAGGGGTAGCAACTTTATCTAGAGCAGGGATAGCAACATTATCTTGAGTAGGGAAAGCAACTTTATCTAGAACATGTGTAGCAAATTTGTATAGAGTAGGGTAGGAACCTTAGAGCAGGGGTATCAACTTTATATAGAGTAGTGGAGGAACTTTATGTAGAGCAGGGGTAGTAACTTTATCTTGAGTAGTGGAGGAACTTTATCTAGGGCAGGTGTAACAACATTATATAGAGCAACTTTGCCTGGAGCAGGGGTAGCAACTTTATATTGAATAGGAGAGTAACTCTATCTACAGCAGGGTAGTGTGTCTTATGTAGTGTCAGGTCCAAGGAAGTGTGTGACACCACACTCTTGCTGCTCGGAGGATGAAATCATCAATGTTGTGATCTCTAGGCCAAAGGCAAAGAACATCGTCTACCACCAAGGAGATCCAATGGAGAGAGTGATATGTACTTTGTTCAGTTCACACAGGGGTAAGCATGGAAATGCAGGATCGAGTCCTGGCTGGTGAGTCGGGTATTGTGATCAATGCAGCATCAAGGTTGCCTTGACCGGAAATCTTTCTGGGATCACTAAGATAGAGTGGGCAGGGCGTATGGAACACGGGGATGCCTATATTTCCGCATATTTTAACATATTACAGAATATTTTTATAAGAGTTTTCTCTCATTTCTAACATTTTAAGATGTTTTCCTCTTTTTATTTCATCGCTTATTTTATCTACTAATATTGATCTCATATTTTTTCTCTTATTACTTCTCATTCTCTCAGCCACTATCATAGTTCACAATGCACTGAAAAAAAATATGTGATTTAGTCTCTACTAATTTCGATTATTTTCCATAAAATCTCTGACATAATTAGCTTTATATTTAGGAGGAAGTAAAATGTCTTAATGAGTAATTAAGAATTTTTTGAATACTAAACATTGGAACCTATGATGAATATAATATATAATAGCAAGAGTCTGAACTACGTTATAATGGAAGATTGGGAGATATTATAGCGAGAGATGGAGGGATCTATCAGAGGCGAGTGGGAAGTAATATGCACTACTACATACTACACTCATGTACACAAAACTTGAAACTGCACACCATCACACATCACCATCACACATCACCATCACACATCACCATCATGCATCACCATCACACATCACACATCACAATAACACATCACACATCACCATCACATACCACCATCACACACCAACATAACACATCACCATCACACATCACCATCACACATCACCATCAAACATCACCATCACACATCACCATCATGCATCACCATCACACATCACACATCACAATAACACATCACACATCACCATCACATACCACCATCACACACCAACATAACACATCACCATCACACATCACCATCACACATCACCATCATACATCACCATCACACACATCACCATCACATACCATCACACACAATCACCCATCACCATAATACATCACCATCACACATCAGCATCATACATCACCATCACATACCACCATCACACATCACCATCACTCATCAAACATAACCATCACATACCATCATCACACATCACCATCACACATCACCATCACCATCACATAACACCATCACACATCACCATCACATACCACGATCACATATCACAATCACACAATACCATCACATAACATCACACATCATCACACATCACACACCACCATCACATACCACCACCACACATCACCATCACACACCACCATCACATGCCACCATCACACATCACCATCATACATCACCATCACACACCACCATAGCACATCACCATCACACACCATCACACATCACCATCACACATCACCATCACACACCACCATAGCACATCACCATCACACACCATCACACATCACCATCACACATCACCATCACACATCACCATCACCATCACATAACACCATCACACATCACCATCACATACCACGATCACATATCACAATCACACAATACCATCACATAACATCACACATCATCACACATCACACACCACCATCACATACCACCACCACACATCACCATCACACACCATCACACATCACCATCACACATCACCATCACACACCACCATAGCACATCACCATCACACACCATCACACATCACCATCACACATCACCATCACACATCACCATCACACACCACCATCATACTTCACCATCACTCACCATCGCACATCACCATCACACACCACCATCATACATCACCATCACACACCACAGTCACACATCACCATTGCACACCACTATCACACATCATCACACATCACCATCACACATCACCATCACACACCATCACACATCATCACACATCACCATCACACATCACCATCACAAACCACCATCACACATCACCATCACACACCACTATCACACATCACGATCACACATCACCATAACACACCACCATCACACATAACCATCACATACCACCATCACAACTCACCATCACATAACACCATCACACATCACACATCTCCATCACACACCACGATCACACATCACCATCACACATCATCACACACCACAATCGCACATCACCATCACACACCACCATGACACATCACCATCACACACCACCATGACACATCACCGTCACACCCCACTATCACACATCACCATGACACATAACCATTACACACCATCACAAATCACCATCATATACCTCTATCACACATCACCATCACAGAATACCATCACACATCATCATCACACATCACCATCACACACCGCCATCACGCATCACCATCACACATCACACTCACACATCACCATCACACATCACCATCACATATCACGATCACGCGTCATCACACACCACCATCACACACCACCATCACACATCACCATCACACATCACCATCACACATCACCATCACACACCACTATCGCACATCACCATGACACATCATCACACACCACCATCACACATCACCATCACACACCACTATCACACATCACCATCACACTTCACCATCACACATCACCATCATACATCACCATCACATACCACCATCACAAATCACCATCACATACACAAATCACCATTACATACCACCATCACACATCACCATCACCATCACATACCACCATCACACATAACCATCACACATCACCATCACACACCAGCTTCACACACCACCTTCACACATCACCATCACACATTACTTTCACAGATTATCTCACATCACCATCACACACCACCATCACACACCACCATCACACATCACCATCACACACCACCATCACACATCCCCATCACACATCATCACACGCCACAATCGTACATCACCATCACACATCACCTTTACACATCAGCATCACACATCACCATCACATACGACTATCACACATCTCCATCTCACATTACCATCACACACCACCATCACACAGCACCATCACGCATAATCACACACCACCATCACACATCACCATCACACACCACCATCACACATCACCATCACACACCACCATCACACATCACCATCACACACCACCATCACACATCACCATCACACACCACCATCACATGTCACAATCACACTCAACCATAATGCATAACCATCACACACCACCATCACACATCACTATCACATACCATCTTCACACATCACCATCACACATCACTATCACATACCATCATCACACATCACCATCACACATCACCATCACATACCACCGTCACACATCACCATCACATACCACGATCACACATCACAATCACACATCACCATCACACATCATCGCACATAACACATCACTATCACATGCCACCACCACACATCACCATCACACATCACCATCACATGCCACCATCACACAACACAATCATACATCATCACACACCACCATTGCACATCACCATCACACACCATCACAAATTACATTCACACATCAACATCACACATCAGCATCACACACCACCATCATACTTCACCATCACTCACCATCGCACATCGCTATCACACACCAACATCACACATCACCATCACACACCACCATCACACATCACCACTGCACACAACTATCACACATCATCACACATCACCATCACACGTCACCATCACACACCATCACACATTATCACACATCACCATCACACATCATCACAAACCACCATCACACATCACCATCACACACCACTATCACACATCACGATGACACATCACCATCACACACCACCATAAAACATAACCATCACACGTCACCATCATATAACACCATCACACATCATACACAACGATCACACATCACCATCATACATCACCTTCACACATCAGCATCACACATCACCATCGCACACCACAATCGCACATCACCATCACACACCACCATCTCACATCACCATCACATTTAAGCTTCACACACCACCATCCCACATCACCACCACACATTACCTTCACAGAGCATCTCACATCATCACACACCACCATCACTCACCACCATCACACATCACCATCACACATCACCATCACACACCACCATCACACTTCACCATCACACATCACCATCACACACCAGCTTCACACACCACAATCACACATCACAATCACACATCACCTTTACACATCAGCATCACACATCACCATCACATACCACTATCACACATCACTTTCTCACATCACCATCACACACCACCATCACACATCACCATCACACATCGCCATCATACATCACCATCACATTCCACCATCACACATCACCATCACACATCACACATCACCATCACATGCCACCATCACGCATCACCATCACCATCACATACCACCATCACACATCACAATCACACATCACCATCACAAATAACCATCATCACACATCACAATCACATACCACCATCACATCACCATCACTCATCACCATCACATTCCACGATCACACATCACCATCACACATCACTATCACACACCACAATCGCACATCACCATCACACATCATCACACACCACCATCACACATCACCATCACACACCACTATCACACATCACCATCACACATCACCATCATACATCACCATTACATACCACCATCACACATCACCATCACATTCACAAATCACCATCACATACCACCATCACACATCACCATCACATACACAAATCACCATCACATACCACCATCACACATCACCATCACCATCACATACCACCATCACACATAACCATCACACATCACCATCACACACCAGCTTCACACACCACCATCACATATCACCATCACACATTACTTTCACAGATTATCTCACATCACCATCACACACCACCATCACACACCATCAAACATCAGCATCACACATCACCATCACACACCACCATCACACGCCACAATCGCACATCACCATCACACATCACCTTTACACATCTGCATCACACATCACCATCACAAACGACTATCACACATCTCCATCTCACATCACCATCACACACCACCATCACACATCACCATCACACACCACCATCACACATCACCATCGCACACCACCATCACACATCACCATCACACACCATTATCACACATCACCATCACACACCACCATCACACGCCACAATCGCACATCACCATCACACATCACCTTTACACATCTGCATCACACATCACCATCACAAACGACTATCACACATCTCCATCTCACATCACCATCACACACCACCATCACACATCACCATCACACACCACCATCACACATCACCATCGCACA
This sequence comes from Cherax quadricarinatus, assembly GCF_038502225.1. Classification (NCBI taxonomy): domain Eukaryota; kingdom Metazoa; phylum Arthropoda; class Malacostraca; order Decapoda; family Parastacidae; genus Cherax; species Cherax quadricarinatus. The sequence goes on from NC_091381.1 coordinate 16,090,485, forward strand.
CCACCATCACATGTCACCATCACACTCCACCATAATGCATAACCATCACACACCACCATCACACATCACTATCACATACCATCATCACACATCACCATCACACATCACATAGCACCATCAAGAATCAAAATCACACATCACCATCACATACCACCATCACACATCACCATCACATGCCACCATCACGCATCACAATCATACATCACCATCACACACCACCATCGCACATCCCCATCACACACATCCCCATCACCCATTACCATCACACATCAACATCACACATCAGCATCACACACCACCACCATCATACTTCACCATCACTCACCATCGCACATCGCTATCACACACCAACATCACACATCACCATCACACACCACCAACACATATCACCACTGCACACAACTATCACACATCATCACACATCACCATCACACGTCACCATCACACACCATCACACATCACACATCACCATCACACATCACCATCACAAACCACCATCACACATCACCATCACACACCACTATCACACATCACGATCACACATCACCATAACACACCACCATAACACATAACCATCACACGTCACCATCATATAACACCATCACACATCACACACAACGATCACACATCACCATCACACATCACCTTCACACATCAGCATCACACATCACCATTACACACCACAATTGCACATCACCATCACACACCACCATCACACATCACATTACACACCACTATCACACATCACCATGACACATCACCATCACACACCACCATCACACATCACATTACACACCACTATCACACATCACCATGACACATCACCATCAGACACCCTCACAAATCACCATCACATACCTCTATCACACAACACCATCACACACCACCATCACAAACCACCATCACACATCACCATCACACATCACCATCACACATCACCATCACACATCACCATCACACATCACCATCATACATCACCATCACATACCATCATCACACATCACACATCACTATCACATACCACCATCACACATCACCGTCACCATCACCATCACATACCACCATCACACATCACAATCACACACCACATACCACCATCATCACACATCACACATAATCACATACCACCATCACACATCACCATCACACATCACCATCACATACCACGATCACACATCACCATCACACATCACTATCACACACCACCATCGCACGTCACCATCACACAACACCATCACACATCATCAACACACATCACCATCACACATCACCATCACACACCACCATCACACATCACCATCGCACACCACTATCACACATCACACATCACCATCACACAACACCATTACACACCACCATCACACATCACCATCACACACCACTATCACACATCACCATCACATATCACCATCACACACCATCATATATAACCATCACATACCATCATCACACTTCACCATTACACAACACCATCACACATCACACATCTCCATCACAGACCACGATCACATATCACCATCACACATCACCTTTATACATCAAAATCACACATCACCTCACACAATCACCACAATCACACATCACCTCACACAGTCACCACAATCACACATCACCTCACACAATCACCACAATCACACATCACCTCACACAATCACCACAATCACACATCACCTCACACAATCACCACAATCACACATCACCTCACACATCACAGTAACACACCACTATCACACATCACAATGACACATCACCATCACACACCATCACGCATCACCATAACATATCTCCATCACACATCACCATGACACATCACCATGACACATCATCGTCACACATCACAATCACCCACTGCCATCACACATCACCATCACACAACACCATCACACATCACCGTTACACACCAGCATCAAACATAACCATCACACATCACCATCACTCATCACCTTTACACATCAGCATCACATACCACTATCACACATCTCCATCTCACATCACCATGACACACCACAATCACACACCACCATCACACGTCATCACACACCACCATCACACACCACCATCACACATCACCATCACACACCACCAACACATGTCACCATCACACTCCACAATATAGCATAACCATCACACGCCACCATCACACATCACCATCACACACCACTATCACACATCACCATCACGCATCACCATCACACATCACCATCACACATCACCATCACCATCACATACCATCTTCACACATAACCATCACACATCACCATCACACACCAGCTTCATACACCACCATCACACATCACCATCACAAATTACCTTCAGAGAGCATCTCACATCAGCATCACTCACCACAATCACACACCACCATCACACATCACCATCACACACCACAATCACACATCACCATCACATATCACCTTTACACATCAGCATCACACATCACCATCACATACCACTATCACACATCACCATCTCACATCACCATCACACACTGCCATCACGCACCACCATCACACATCATCACTCACCACCATCACATGTCACCATCACACTCCACCATAATGCATAACCATTACATACCACCATCACGCATCACCATCACACACAACTATCACACATCACCATCACACACCCCATCACACATCAACATCACACTCCACCATCATGCATAGCCATCGCACATCACCATCACACATCACCATCACACACCATCACACACCACCATCACACATCACCATCGCATATCACCTTCACACATCATCACACTCCATTTTCACACATCACCATCACATTCTGCCACAAACCACCATACACCATCACACATCACCATCACACATCGACATCACCCATAATCATCACACTCCATTTTCACACATCACCATCACATTCTGCCACAAACCACCATACACCATCACACATCAGCATCACACATCACCATCGCACACCACAATCGCACATCACCATCACACACCACCATCTCACATCACCATCACATTTAAGCTTCACACACCACCATCCCACATCACCACCACACATTACCTTCACAGAGCATCTCACATCATCACACACCACCATCACTCACCACCATCACACATCACCATCACACATCACCATCACACACCACCATCACACTTCACCATCACACATCACCATCACACACCAGCTTCACACACCACAATCACACATCACAATCACACATCACCTTTACACATCAGCATCACACATCACCATCACATACCACTATCACACATCACTTTCTCACATCACCATCACACACCACCATCACACATCACCATCACACATCGCCATCATACATCACCATCACATTCCACCATCACACATCACCATCACACATCACACATCACCATCACATGCCACCATCACGCATCACCATCACCATTACATACCACCATCACACATCACAATCACACATCACCATCACAAATAACCATCATCACACATCACAATCACATACCACCATCACATCACCATCACTCATCACCATCACATTCCACGATCACACATCACCATCACACATCACTATCACACACCACAATCGCACATCACCATCACACATCATCACACCACCATCACACATCACCATCACACACCACTATCACACATCACCATCACACATCACCATCATACATCACCATTACATACCACCATCACACATCACCATCACATTCACAAATCACCATCACATACCACCATCACACATCACCATCACATACACAAATCACCATCACATACCACCATCACACATCACCATCACCATCACATACCACCATCACACATAACCATCACACATCACCATCACACACCAGCTTCACACACATATCACCATCACACATTACTTTCACAGATTATCTCACATCACCATCACACACAACCATCACACACCATCACACATCAGCATCACACATCACCATCACACACCACCATCACACGCCACAATCGCACATCACCATCACACATCACCTTTACACATCTGCATCACACATCACCATCACAAACGACTATCACACATCTCCATCTCACATCACCATCACACACCACCATCACACATCACCATCACACACCACCATCACACATCACCATCGCACACCACCATCACATGTCACCATCACACTCCACCATAATGCATAACCATCACACACCACCATCACACATCACTATCACATACCATCATCACACATCACCATCACACATCACATAGCACCATCAAGAATCAAAATCACACATCACCATCACGTACCACCATCACACATCACCATCACATGCCACCATCACGCATCACAATCATACATCACCATCACACACCACCATCGCACATCCCCATCACACACATCCCCATCACACATTACCATCACACATCAACATCACACATCAGCATCACACACCACCACCATCATACTTCACCATCACTCACCATCGCACATCGCTATCACACACCAACATCACACATCACCATCACACACCACCAACACATATCACCACTGCACACAACTATCACACATCATCACACATCACCATCACACGTCACCATCACACACCATCACACATCACACATCACCATCACACATCACCATCACAAACCACCATCACACATCACCATCACACACCACTATCACACATCACGATCACACATCACCATAACACACCACCATAACACATAACCATCACACGTCACCATCATATAACACCATCACACATCACACACAACGATCACACATCACCATCACACATCACCTTCACACATCAGCATCACACATCACCATCACACACCACAATTGCACATCACCATCACACACCACCATCACACATCACATTACACACCACTATCACACATCACCATGACACATCACCATCAGACACCCTCACAAATCACCATCACATACCTCTATCACACATCACCATCACACAACACCATCACACATCATCATCACACATCACCATCACACACTGCCATCACACATCGCCATCACACATCGCCATCACACATCACCATCGCATATCACGATCACGCGTCATCACACACCACCATCACAAACCACCATCACACATCACCATCACACACCACCATCACACATCACCATCACACATCACCATCACACATCACCATCACACATCACCATCATACATCACCATCACATACCATCATCACACATCACACATCACTATCACATACCACCATCACACATCACCGTCACCATCACCATCACATACCACCATCACACATCACAATCACACACCACATACCACCATCATCACACATCACACATAATCACATACCACCATCACACATCACCATCACACATCACCATCACATACCACGATCACACATCACCATCACACATCACTATCACACACCACCATCGCACGTCACCATCACACAACACCATCACACATCAACACACATCACCATCACACATCACCATCACACACCACCATCACACATCACCATCGCACACCACTATTACACATCACACATCACCATCACACAACACCATTACACACCACCATCACACATCACCATCACACACCACTATCACACATCACCATCACATATCACCATCACACACCATCATATATAACCATCACATACCATCATCACACTTCACCATTACACAACACCATCACACATCACACATCTCCATCACACACCACGATCACATATCACCATCACACATCACCTTTATACATCAACATCACTCATCACCATCACACACCACAATCACACATCATCATACACCACCATCACACATCACCATCACACACCACCATCACACATCACCATCACACACCACAATCACACATCATCATACACCACCATCACACATCACCATCACACACCACCATCACACATCACCATCACACACCATTATCACACATCACCATCACACATCACAGTAACACACCACTATCACACATCACAATGACACATCACCATCACACACCATCACGCATCACCATAACATATCTCCATCACACATCACCATGACACATCACCATGACACATCATCGTCACACATCACAATCACCCACTGCCATCACACATCACCATCACACAACACCATCACACATCACCGTTACACACCAGCATCAAACATAACCATCACACATCACCATCACTCATCACCTTTACACATCAGCATCACATACCACTATCACACATCTCCATCTCACATCACCATGACACACCACAATCACACACCACCATCACACGTCATCACACACCACCATCACACACCACCATCACACATCACCATCACACACCACCAACACATGTCACCATCACACTCCACAATATAGCATAACCATCACACGCCACCATCACACATCACCATCACACACCACTATCACACATCACCATCACGCATCACCATCACACATCACCATCACACATCACCATCACCATCACATACCATCTTCACACATAACCATCACACATCACCATCACACACCAGCTTCATACACCACCATCACACATCACCATCACAAATTACCTTCAGAGAGCATCTCACATCAGCATCACTCACCACAATCACACACCACCATCACACATCACCATCACACACCACAATCACACATCACCATCACATATCACCTTTACACATCAGCATCACACATCACCATCACATACCACTATCACACATCACCATCTCACATCACCATCACACACTGCCATCACGCACCACCATCACACATCATCACTCACCACCATCACATGTCACCATCACACTCCACCATAATGCATAACCATTACATACCACCATCACGCATCACCATCACACACAACTATCACACATCACCATCACACACCCCATCACACATCAACATCACACTCCACCATCATGCATAGCCATCGCACATCACCATCACACATCACCATCACACACCATCACACACCACCATCACACATCACCATCGCATATCACCTTCACACATCATCACACTCCATTTTCACACATCACCATCACATTCTGCCACAAACCACCATACACCATCACACATCACCATCACACATCGACATCACCCATAATCATCACACTCCATTTTCACACATCACCATCACATTCTGCCACAAACCACCATACACCATCACACATCACCATTACACATCACCTTCACACATCATCATCATACTCCATTTTCACACATCACGATCACATTCTGCCACAAACCACCATACACATCACACATCACCTTCACACATCATCAAACTCCATTTTCACACATCACCATCACATTCTGCCAAAAACCACTATACACTATCACACACCACTTTATTCCACCACCCTTCACTCTATACCACCGCATACCGCCATACAGCATTACACCCACCATGTGTCAGTCGTCAGTGGTCAGTGGTCAGTCGTCACGTGAGGTCACAGACCCTGAGCTGCTTTGGGGATTAGCGTGGACGGTTACAAAGCATGGCTTGCTTCTGCAGTCTTTTAAAAATTGAGGTTGGAAAGTTGAAGGAGGAGGTCTTGCTTCTCCAGGAGGAGATTAGGAGGCTGAAGGTCCACCTCAATGGGTCTGGGAGAGAGTGTGAGGTGGCTGGAGTTGTGGGAAATGAGGCTTCTAGCAGTGAGGTGCAGTCTGTCTCTCGCTGTGAGGAGGCTGTAGTTGGGGAGGTAGCAACGGCTACCAGCAGTGAGGTGCAGCCCAGCACCTGCTACAAGTGGCGAGTGGTTCACAGTAATGGGAGGCGCATCAGAGTAAGGAAAGTTAAGAGTGAAGATCTGAAGGTAGGAAATCGCTTCTCTGTTCTTCAGGATGAATGTACTTCAGTGGCCAGTGAAGGTAAGGGTACTACTGCCCCTGCTAATGGAAGTAAGCGCTTTCTTGTGGTTGGTGACTCTCAGGTAAGATATATTGACCGTGCTTTTTGTAATAGGAATAAGAAGATGAGAGATAGAGTGTGCTTCCCTGGAGCTGGTGTTGGGGACATTGTCAACAGGCTGGATAATATCATGTCAGGTAATGGGAACAAGCCCATTATCTGTCTCAGTGCTGGTGGAAATGATATTGGGAAGGGTAGGAGAGAAGAGCTGCTAGATAAGTACAGGTCAGCTATAGATTTCATTAAGTCTAAGGGAGGGATCCCAATCATATGTAGCATCTTGCCTAGAAGGGGAGTAGGAAATGAATGGTTGTTTAGGGCAATTGGTGTAAATTGCTGGCTAGACAGATACTGCAAGGAACTTGCAATCCCATTCATTGACAACTGGAACAACTTTTATGGCAAACATGATATGTATGCAAGGGATGGGGTACATCTCTCTGGGGCAGGGGTGGTAGCACTTGCAGACTCGATTGAGAAGGCCATTGGTGAAATGCCTATGATTTTAAACTGATGGAAGATAGAGGTATGGGTGTGTGTGGGAAACAAGCAGGTTGCAACACTAGGGATGGAAACATTAAATGTATAAAAGGCATTCAGCATGAAGTTATAAATAAAGACAATAGATCAGGTCAGCAAACAAAGGGGGACAGCAGAGGGCAGCAAGGGACTAGCTCCCTTAAGGTTTACTATACTAATAGCAGGAGTGTAAGAAATAAGATAGATGAGCTAAGATTAATTGCAAGTGCAGGAAACATAGATATTATTGCTATAACAGAGACCTGGCTCAATCTGAAAGATAGAGAGATGCCCTCTGAATGTCACATACAAGGCTATAAATTATTCCACACTGACAGGGTCAACAGGAAAGGTGGTGGAGTAGCGATGTATGTCAGAGACAATTTAAATTGTTGTGTTAGACAAGATATTAAATTAGAAGCGTCAGCCACTGAATCTGTTTGGTTACAGCTTCTCGAGGGCCGAGAAAAACTAATTTTGGGTGTGATTTACAGGGCCCCAAATCTTGATAGGGAGTGCAGTAAACTTCTATGGGACGAAATTCGTAAGGCATCTACATACGAAAATGTTATGCTAATGGAAGATTTCAACTATAGACAGATTGACTGGAGCAATTTGACAGGAAATTTAGAGTCAGGTGACTTTCTTGATACGATCCAGGATTGTTTTTTAAAACAGTTTGTGACAGAGCCAACTAGGGGAAATAACCTCCTTGACTTGGTTCTTGCCAGTAGGGAAACACTAATTAATAATCTTGAGGTTAATGATGAGCTTGGGGAAAGTGATCACAAATCACTCAGTTTTAATATATCATGGAATTCCCCTAATAATGGCAATCAAGTCTCCGTCCCTGACTTTCGCTTGGCTGATTTCATAGGACTTAAAAATTACTTAGGTGGGCTGAAATGGAATGACCTGACTAAGGGTCAGGTAGGTGGTGATGGTTGCCGATATGATGCTTTCCAGGGCATAGTTCTAGCTGCTCAGTCAAATTATGTTCCAAATAGGGAAATCAGATCAAACAAAAATGATCCTAAATGGATGAACAATAGATTAAAATATCTGATTGGTCAAAAGAGAGGCATATATAGGCAAATCAAAAGAGGAGAGGGGCAATTAAGAAATCGATATATTCAGTTAAAGAGAGAAATAAAAAAGGGAATTAGAAAAGCAAAAAGAGATTATGAGGTTAAAGTTGCAAGAGAATCGAAGACTAACCCAAAAGGATTCTTTCAGGTATACAGAAGTAAGATCAGGGACAAGATAGGCCCACTCAAAAGTTCCTCGGGTCAGCTCACTGACAGTGATAAGGAAATGTGTAGAATTTTTAACACATACTTCCTCTCAGTTTTTACACAGGAGGATACCAGCGATATTCCAGTAATGATAAATTATGTAGAACAGGACGATAATAAACTGTGCACGATTAGGGTCACAAGTGACATGGTCCTTAGGCAAATAGATAAATTAAAACCTAACAAATCCCCAGACCCTGATGAACTGTATGCAAGGGTTCTAAAGGAATGTAAAGAGGAGCTTAGCACACCTTTGGCTAATCTTTTCAACATATCACTACAAACTGGCATGGTGCCAGATAAGTGGAAAATGGCAAATGTGATACCTATTTTCAAAACAGGTGACAGGTCCTTAGCTTCGAACTATAGACCAATAAGCCTAACCTCCATAGTGGGAAAATTTATGGAATCAATAATTGCCGAGGCAGTTCGTAGCCACCTTGAAAAGCATAAATTAATCAACGAATCTCAGCATGGTTTTACAAAGGGGCGTTCCTGCCTTACGAATTTATTAACTTTTTTCACTAAGGTATTTGAGGAGGTAGATCATGGTAATGAATATGATATTGTGTATATGGACTTCAGTAAGGCTTTTGACAGGGTCCCACATCAGAGACTATTGAGGAAAATTAAAGCACATGGAATAGGAGGAGAAATTTTTTCCTGGATAGAGGCATGGTTGACAAATAGGCAGCAGAGAGTTTGCATAAATGGGGAGAAATCAGAGTGGGGAAGCGTCACGAGCGGTGTTCCACAGGGGTCAGTGTTGGGCCCCCTGCTGTTCACAATCTACATAAACGACATAGATGAGGGCATAAAGAGCGACATCGGCAAGTTTGCCGATGACACCAAAATAGGCCGTCGAATCCATTCTGACGAGGACATTCGAGCGCTCCAGGAAGATTTGAATAGACTGATGCAGTGGTCGGAGAAGTGACAGATGCAGTTTAATATAGACAAATGCAAAGTTCTAAATGTTGGACAGGACAATAACCATGCCACATATAAACTAAATAATGTAGATCTTAATATTACGGATTGCGAAAAAGATTTAGGAGTTCTGGTTAGCAGTAATCTGAAACCAAGGCAACAGTGCATAAGTGTTCGCAATAAAGCGAATAGAATCCTTGGCTTCATATCAAGAAGCATAAATAATAGGAGTCCTCAGGTTGTTCTTCAACTCTATACATCCTTGGTTAGGCCTCATTTAGATTATGCTGCACAGTTTTGGTCACCGTATTACAGAATGGATATAAATTCTCTGGAAAATGTACAAAGGAGGATGACAAAGTTGATCCCATGTATCAGAAACCTTCCCTATGAGGATAGACTGAGGGCCCTGAATCTGCACTCTCTAGAAAGACGTAGAATTAGGGGGGATATGATTGAGGTGTATAAATGGAAGACAGGAATTATTAAAGTGGATGTAAATAGTGTGCTGAAAATATCTAGCCTAGACAGGACTCGCAGCAATGGTTTTAAGTTGGAAAAATTCAGATTCAGGAAGGATATAGGAAAGTACTGGTTTGGTAATAGAGTTGTGGATGAGTGGAACAAACTCCCGAGTACAGTTATAGAGGCCAGAACGTTGTGTAGCTTTAAAAATAGGTTGGATAAATACATGAGTGGATGTGGGTGGGTGTGAGTTGGACCTGATAGCTTGTGCTACCAGGTCGGTTGCCGTGTTCCTCCCTTAAGTCAATGTGACCTGACCTGACTAGGTTGGGTGCATTGGCTTAAGCCGGTAGGAGACTTGGACCTGCCTCGCATGGGCCAGTAGGCCTGCTGTAGTGTTCCTTCGTTCTTATGTTCTTATGTTCTTATATACAGCCACTCTACCATATACAGCCACACTCCACCATATACCAACATACATCACCACTTACTACCTCACACCGAGACTAATACCATCAGGCATGACCCTCACCCTTTACACTACCATATATCATAACACACCACCATATCTCACCACACACACCACCTTAACCACTGCACACCACCCTATTACACCACCATATAACACCAAATTCCACTATATGCTGCCTCGCTCCACTGTATACCACTACACACCACACTGTACCACCACACACTATTCACCACCACATACGTGTGTGTACAGTCTGTGATTTCTTAAGCATTAGTGGCTGTCCTTAGGGGGATAATATTGTGAAAAACATTAAATGATGTCGTGGATGATTGTTCTGTCGGTCATGAACAATGTATACGTGATTTTTTTAAATGAATTTATGCAAAATATTGAAAGTACCAAGAACCCAGCTTAACACAAGTGTCGTCGGATAACAGGAAGTAATTCCACTCATGAGAAATAAAAATGTTGAACTTGTTTTGTGTGGATTAGAAAATGAGAATGCGGAGTAATAGTGTCATATAGTTAAGGGAGTAGACGAGTTCAGAAGAACAATCTGCTCATCACTGGGGAAGATCATCTAAACTCTACACTTCTGAAGCTGAAGGAATGAACCACATCAAAACTACTTCTTCAAGACACATGCACTAATCAAGCCATCTTTGCCTCTCCACTGTTGTTGTAGAGAACAATAATTTCCTTAAAATTCGAGAGTGAGAAAGGTGAATGCCGGTAGAGATTTGCTTTTTCATTCATGTCAAGAGGAGTCTGACCTTATTTCTAGGCGTTTTAAGGGTTATCTCTAGGAATTATAGGGGCAAAAAATCCAGGATTCCAATTCTCTGATAAAGTGTATCATCTATTTAAATTCAATATATGAGTTATGTCACCATGTAGCCGTGATTTTGGCATTTTGCTTATTTATTAAGGCCGATTTGAGGGTCAGCAGAGGTCTAGACAGGCCTATTTTTATGTTTATTTTCAGCCTATTACAGCCATGAAATAGACCTAAGATAGGCTATTTCACTAGTATGACTTGTGTACTATAAATTAATATACCAATTTTACACTAATTTCAACAATTTCCTATTTCAAAACAGAGTCCAAAACAATAACCGAGTGCATTCCAGTCATTAAAGTTATCTTGTCTCTCACTCTTTCCATTGTTCAAGTACCCAGGCTTCTACTATGCTAAAATTGCTCTCCATAGGGAATAAATCGTCACACCACTAAAATAGATAATCATGTAGATGTCCAAGTGCTGACCACTGGTCAACAACTAAAATGCTTCCGAGAGCAGAATAGCAGTTTCCATTTAATTTTAGGTCACTGAAAATGAATATCATGGTTAAAATTGTTTGTTAGCTCTACTTTTCAATATGCACCTACGTGTCAAAACAGGTTCCAACAGGCTTGTGGTAGTGTGTTTCTTACCACACTCACAGTCTCACTGCCCTTTATTATTGTTCCAGCAGGCATAGAAGGTGGTTGTGCTGTGCAAGTTTATATTTTGAAGTGAAAGATAGGTGATTATCTTAGCCAAACAGGGCGGATACACCAAGTACTGCTGCTTCTATGTGAATGGGACAGCCGTGCAAGAGGCTCCCACTACATTAGGAGAGACTGGCCACCTCGTCAGTCATTGGCGCCTGGGATGAAAAAAGTTCAACATCCACCTATCATTGAACCAAACAAAATTTTGCTACCACCAATTGCACATAAAATTGGGGCTCACGAAAAACTTTGTTAAAATTATAGACAAATCCAGTTAGGGATTCAAGAATTTAATATTAAAATTTCCCCTCACTGAGCGACGCTAAGATTGGAGAGCTTCTTGAAGATGGTGACTTTGAATCAGACCTTCATGGGGTGGAGTAAGTTGCTTGGGAAGCATTCAAGTTAGTGGGGAAGGGATTCTCAGAAACAACTATGAAGAATTGGTGGAAAACCTTATCAAGGTTTACAAGAACATGAGATATAACATGTCACTTAAAATCCACTTTTTGGACTCACATTTAGATTTTTTTTCCAGGGAACTGTGGGGCAGTTAGTGACGAGCATGGTGAGAAGTTTCATCAATAATATTTCAACTATGGAAAATGGTACCATGGCAAGTGGGGCACAAGAATGCTTGCAGACTATTGCTGTACATTGACAAGAGACAATTCTTCAGCCCACTTTAAGCGTCAAGCAAGAAGGCAGAGAGTAGGTACGTATTAGAGTTTAAAACATATTGACACATATTGTACATTATAATAAAATAATCAAATATTACATGTTTCGTATCTTTAAAGCTATAGCCAATAAGCATTTTTCAAGGCGATATTTGGATTCAGGACATGAAGATACACAAGAATTAACTAATCTCATTCAAGAAACATACATTTTTTTTCCAAAATTGTTGGCCAGTGTAGACTTTACCCTGGCCAAGTTGAAGATCTCTATCTGCAGCCTAGTGGGTGGTTTGTGGCCTTGAAATATCAAGGTTCAACTTCTTGGCAAGCAGATGCTACCAAGTCTAGGTCTCTTTGGACACGGCACAGAAGATGTATTTTACTTGGGCCCACCAGTGTGAAGTCATTAACGTAGCTGAGGAGTAACATGCCAGTAGTAGAGTGGATCCTGATATGGTCTTTCCCCCCCCCCTCTCCCATCAGGCAATATTCTGCTACTGTCTCCACAAACTTCTCTGGTCAAAAAAAAGAAATCTCCAATTTTTGTTTTGCTAAGAATAATTTTGATGGATGAAATTTCTCTGATCAATACGTTTTGAAAGGTACATCCCACTATGGTCTCCCCCAGAGAAAGATACATCACTATTGTCTCCCTTTGAAATGAAATGTAGGTCGTTTTGTGCTTAGAGTGTCACACTCGTGTTCTGTGTACTTAACCTTTCCCCGTTCTGTGTTTTATGCCCTCTATTATTTTTCATATTTCATTGAACAAATTCACTCTTAGTGCAATTTTTTATTTTTTTTTAAAGTAAATCATTCTTTTGCTTGTTCAGTGTTTCTTAAGCTGCAGTTAAGAGTTAAAGTGTTCAGTCAGTTTATTCCTTGATATTTTTTTTATTGTTTTTGTAAACTGCATTTCTTGTGTGTACAATTTTTTTTATTTTTGCAGTATAGCCTCATTCTACAGTAACTCTTGTGCAAATATTATGCTGCATTAAATTTTTTCTTTCAGAAATTTTTTATGTAGTGTTGTGCAGTAATTTTTTATTAGTACTTATAATTTGCAATATTGCTGCAGTTTATTTCAGTGCAATATTCTGTGATTTTAGTTTTACATTTCTTGTGTTCTGTGCATAATATTTTGTGTCGCTTCATTTTTTTTTTTTTTAGAGATTTGCTTTCCCAGTCCATTTTAAATTTGCACAAGATTTATTGATTATATTTTATAATTTTTTATTGATTTATCATCATTCAAATTAAAGTAAATTTGATTTGAGTAAAGTACAGTTTCTCTTGATTATCAAAGTGTTGCTTATCCAGTTGAGTATTGTGTGAGTTTCCCTTGCTCTACAGTGTGACTTGTCATTTTTCTTTACTTATGCAAAATAGTTGAGCATTTTCTTCTCATTTAAGCTTATTGTGTCATTCTCTCTGTTATTCTTCCCTTTATATCCTTGAGTAAGTTCCCTGAGAAGATGTCCCAGTCACTTTTGCTTGTTCACTTAGTGTATCATGCCAGTCAAAGTCGATATGAATCAGTCCACAGTACCAATATTCCCTTACTGACTGAAAGACAATACCTAGCCCTTGAGCAATATGTTTGTTCTCACAGCTTGTATCTGAGATTTGTTAAAGTGCTGCGAAATGTGAAGTTCAGATTAAGTCCCTATAGAACTGTGCATTACTTATTAACGTAGCCGAGGGGTCAGGCACTAGTAATACTGTCACTCCTGTCTGGAATCCAGCCACAATATCGTGCATGCAGGATAGTGTACAGTTACCTTGGGTTTCAGAGGAACCTTAGAAAACCCTGGGTGCTGAGACTACTATCCCTGCGATGGCAACTTGTTCAAGTAGTCTTTCCTTCCAGGGGACGCTTTGTGAACAACGTTACTTGTGATGAGTTATGCCATCTCTTGCTGATGTCGCAAGCCGTTGCAGAAAGACGTTTCTGTGGCTAGTGTACTCATTTGAGTGTTGTTGTTGTTCCTGTTCCAGATGGTGATGCCATCCTTGTTGACAGTAATTCGTGCAATGTAAAAAGTTATTTCTCGAGTAACCTTCACATGTTAACGTTTATAAGTGCAGTTTCTTTATAGCTGATATCTCGTGCTACTGTGTGCGACTTAGAATTAATACAAGTATTGTCGACCATGTTCCTTTCTTTTCCCCTGTGCTTGCAGTGATAGTAGATCAGTTCTCCCTTGCTCATATTGTGTGTTATAGTGTTACTTTTCCAACCGGGGAGAGTCATCCACTCCACCGAGTTTGTTCATTCCTTCAGCAAGAAAGAACCGATCCCTTGTGGTCTGGTGTGATTCGATTCCTGCTCCAGGAAGATCTTGCTCTGACTGTGAAGCCACCAGCGCCCATTAGTGACTTTGTCATAAGAACATAAGAACATAAGAATGTAGGAACACTGCAGAAGGCCTACTGGCCCATACGAGGCAGGTCCTTATCAAAACGACATTTACCTAAAGCTACTCAAGGATTAGACAGATGTTCCCTAAGTCCATTATAATCGGCAGGACGAAAATCAGGGATTTTTACTGTATTATCATTATTCTTGCATTCCCAATTAATGCTAAAAGTGATGGATTTGTGATCACTTGCGCCAAGCTCTTCAGTGATCTCCAGATTATTCACGAGTGTTTCCTTATTTGTCAAGACTAGGTCTAGCAAATTATTACCCCTGGTAGGCTCTGTTACACTCTGTTTCAGAAAACAGTCCTGAACTGTTTCCATGAAGTCACTGGACTCTCGATTACCTGTCAAAGAATTCCAGTCAATTTGGCTAAAGTTAAAGTCCCCTACTATGACTATGTTACTGTGTCCAGAAGCCCTAACAATTTCGTCCCAGAGAACATAAGAACTTTGGACTTCTGTTACTTACACTTCATGAGTCAAGAATTACTGTATCGAACAGCCGAGTTGGCTACTCCAAGCAGAAGAGTACACCAGTTAGTAATTCCACAGTCACTAGTGAATGTAGCTGTATCTTTTGTAGATACTTATTCAGATCTCCCTCAGTCAAGGTATGTGTTAGCTATTGCAAGGGAATTCGATCCTCCAAAAGACGATAACCATTCTGCATATGTAAATCTTACCCTCTCAGAGTTGGGTTTAAAGGTACGTAACCTGTATAATTAGATGTCCAAGGTGAATGAAGTTGTCAAGTGTTTGTTTTGATATTAGCTGACCAGTTTTCAGAAGTTTTTTTTTGTTCATGTTCCCTCCAAATTCTGAGAATTTAGCAGTAATGATCTGAACACGCCAGATCTGTCTTTGCTATTAATTACTTTCACCTTTGTAAATATATATATTCTTTCTCAGAATCCATAGTGTGCATGAATACAGATCGATCGATCAATTCCATCCTTTATTATACTATGATTTGTTCTTATAATTTGTAATGTATTATGATACCACCCATTAGTTCTAAGTTATATATGTCTTTCCTATTGTATAGAATCAGCCCAGAGTCACCTGCCTGTTCAGCCTATAGCATAGTATTGAATGTCGAGACGGCATACATAACATGACCGAACTGTCAGCATAGCTGCTGATCTCCTGTATATGTGTATTTTATCTGAGTATTATAGTTAGTACCATCCATATGTTTTACATAGTTGACCAATTGCTAGGCTCAGTGACTAGCATGTGTGGCGTCATGTGATGCCGCATGTGAGCGCTGCGCTCCCGGTCTCGTCCTCACTCCGCGCTTAGGTCTACCAACAGGCAACACAGGCAGTCTGGGCTCCCCTCTCACACTGTGCTAATGTAAGTGTTAGCATCCAACAAGTGTGTTTAACTCCAACCATCACATCTCCACGATCCCTTCCAACAAATGCACATGATGAGAAGTGCACATGATGGGATGCACACATGATGGGAAGTGCAAATGGTGGGAAGTGCACATGATGGGAAGTGCACATGATGGGAAGTGCACATGATGGGAAGTGCACATGGTGGGAAGTGCACATGATGGGAAGTGCATATGGTGGGAAGTGCACATGATGGGAAGTGCATATGGAGGGAAGTGCACATGATGGGAAGTGCACATGATGAGAGGTGCACATGGGAAGCACAAATGATGGGAAGTGCACATGATGGGAAGCACACATGATGGGAAGTGCAGATGATGGGAAGTGCAGATGATGGGAAGTGCAAATGATAGAAAGTGCACATAATTGGAAGTGCACATGATGGGATGTGCACATGATGGGAAGCACACATGATAGGAAGTGCACATGATACAAAGTGCACATCATGGGAAGCACACATGATGGGAAGGGCGCATGGTCAGAAGCACTCATGATGGAAAGTGCACATGATGGGAAGTGTACATGATGCTAAGTTCACATGATGCTAAGTGCACATGATGGGAAGTGCACATGATGGGAGGTGCACATGATTGGAAGTGCACATGATGGGAAGTGCACATTGTGGGAAGTG